>NW_025229807.1:546-1991 GCF_018294505.1 Triticum aestivum | reverse complement strand
AAAGTTGGCATGGTATCATCATTTCATCCACATAGCATGTGCAAGAAAGTTGAGAGGGTTACGGCAAAAACTGGATGCACTTCGTGTACAAAACGGACAATCTCTTTCAAAGTATCCGGATTTCATACGGAAACTCGTCTGTTACAAAGGGATTTCATTTTTTAAAACTTATTTGAACTCCTGACTTTTTGTATGTTCAAAATGCACCATTCAAAGCCACATCATCATTTTTCAATCCTTTCTGACTTCATTTGTAATTTTTCGTGCATTTACTAAATATTTTGAGCTATAAGACCCTAAAATTGAAAAGCATTTCAAATGAACTCTCAAAAGGTTGAAAGTTGGCATGGTATCATCATTTCATCCACATAGCATGTGCAAGAAAGTTGAGAGGGTTACGGCAAAAACTGGATACACTTCGTGTACAAAACGGAAAATCTCTTTCAAAGTATCAGGATTTCATATGGAAACTCGCCTGTTAAAAAGGGATTTCATTTTTTTTAACTTATTTGAACTCCTGACTTTTTGTGTGTTCAAAATGCACCATTCAAAGCCACATCATCATTTTTCAATCCTTTCTGACTTCATTTGTTATTTTTCATGCATTTACTAATTATTTTGAGCTATAAGACCCTAAAATTGAAAAGCATTTCAAATGAACTCTGAAAAGGTTGAAAGTTGGCATGGTATCATCATTTCATCCACGTAGCATGTGCAAGAAAGTTGAGAGGGTTACGGCAAAAACTGGATGCACTTCGTGTACAAAACGGACAATCTCTTTCAAAGTATCAGGATTTCATACGGAAACTCGTCTGTTACAAAGGGATTTCATTTTTTAAAACTTATTTTAACTCCTGCCTTTTTGTATGTTCAAAATGCACCATTCAGAGCCACACCATCATTTTTCAATCCTTTCTGACTTCATTTGTTATTTTTCATGCATTTACTAATTATTTTGAGCTATAAGACCCTAAAATTGAAAAGCATTTCAAATGAACTCTTAAAAGGTTGAAAGTTGGCATGGTATCATCATTTCATCCACATAGCATGTGCAAGAAAGTTGAGAGGGTTACGGCAAAAACTGGATGCACTTCGTGTACAAAACGGACAATCTCTTTCAAAGTATCAGGATTTCATACGGAAACTCGTCTGTTACAAAGGGATTTTATTTTTTAGAACTTATTTGAACTCCTGACTTTTTGTGTGCACAAAATTTACCATTCAAAGCCACGTCATCATTTTTCAATCCTTTCTGACTTCATTTGTTATTTTTCATGCATTTACTAATTATTTTGAGCTATAAGACCCTAAAATTGAAAAGCATTTCAAATAAATTCTGAAAAGGTTGAAAGTTGGCATGGTATCATCATTTCATCCACATAGCATGTGCAAGAAAGTTGAGAGGGTTACGGCGAAAACTGGATGCACTTCGTGTACAAAACGGA
>NW_025229807.1:0-536 GCF_018294505.1 Triticum aestivum | reverse complement strand
ACTTTTTGTGTGTTCAAAATGCACCATTCAAAGCCACGTCATCATTTTTCAATCCTTTCTGACTTCATTTGTTATTTTTCATGCATTTACTAATTATTTTGAGCTATAAGACCCTAAAATTGAAAAGCATTTCAAATGAACTCTGAAAAGGTTGAAAGTTGGCATGGTATCATCATTTCATCCACATAGCATGTGCAAGAAAGTTGAGAGGGTTACGGCGAAAACTGGATGCACTTCGTGTACAAAACGGACAATCTCTTTCAAAGTATAAGGATTTCATAAGGAAACTCGTCTGTTACAAAGGGATTTCATTTTTTAAAACTTATTTGAACTCCTGACTTTTTGTGTGCTCAAAATGCAACATTCAAAGCCACGTCATCATTTTTCAATTCTTTCTGACTTCATTTGTTATTTTTCATGCATTTACTAATTATTTTGAGCTATAAGACCATAAAATTGAAAAGCATTTCAAATGAACCCTGAAAAGGTTGATAGTTCGCATGGTATCATCATTTCATCCACGTAGCATGTGCAAG
>NW_025229806.1:17646-18920 GCF_018294505.1 Triticum aestivum | reverse complement strand
GCTAGTTCAACTCTAGTGTAAAATTATTTGTACTAGGCTATAGATCTAGTTCAATTCTAGTGTAAAATTATTTGAACTAGCTTATAGAGCTAGCTCAAATCTAGTGTAAAATTATTTCAACTAGCTTATAGAGCAAGTTCAATTGTAGTGAAAAATTATTTGTACTAGGCTATAGAGCTAGTTCAATTCTATTGTAAAATTATTTGAACTAGCTTATAGAGCTAGCTCAACTCTAGTGTAAAATTATTTCAACTAGCTTATAGAGCAAGTTCAATTGTAGTGTAGAATTATTTGTACTAGGCTATAGAGCTAGTTCAACTCTAGTGTAAAATTATTTGAACTAGCTTATAGAGCTAGTTCAACTCTAGTGTAAAATTATTTGTACTAGGCTATAGAGCTAGTGCAACTCTAGTGTAAAATTATTTCAACTTGCTTATAGAGCTAGTTCAACTCTAGTGTAAAATTATTTAAACTAGCTTATAGTGCTAGTTCAACTCTAGTGTAAAATTATTTGTACTAGGCTATAGAGCTAGTTCAACTCTAGTGTAAAATTAGTTGAACTAGCTTATAGAGCTAGTTCAACTCTAGTGTAAAATTATTTGTACTAGGATATAGACCTAGTTCAACTCAAGTGTAAAGTTATTTAAACTAGCTTATAGAGCTAGTTTAACTCTAGTGTAAAATTATTTGAACTCCAGTGTAAAATCATTTGAAATAGGCTATAGAACTAGTTGAACTCTAGTGTAAAATCATTTGTCTTAGGCTATAGAGCTAGGTCAACTCTATTGTAACATTATTTTAACTAGCTTATAGAGCTAGTTCAACTCTAGTGTAAAATTATTTGTACTAGGCTATAGAGCTAGTTCAACTCTAGTGTAAAATTATTAGAACTAGCTTATAGAGCTAGTTGAACTCTAGTGTAAAATTATTTGTACTAGGCTATAGAGCTAGAGCAACTCTAGTGTAAAATTATTTCAACTTGCTTATAGAGCTAGTTCTACTCTAGTGTAAAATTATTTAAACTAGCTTATAGTGCTAGTTCAACTCTAGTGTAAAATTATTTGTACTAGGCTATAGAGCTAGTTCAACTCTAGTGTAAAATTATTTGAACTAGCTTATAGAGCTAGTTAAACTCTAGTGTCAAATTATTTGAACTAGAGCTAGTTCAACTCTAGTGTCAAATTATTTGTACTAGGCTATAGAGCTAGTTCAACTCTAGTGTAAAATTATTTGAACTAGCTTATAGAGCTAGTTCAACTCTAGTATAAAATTAT
>NW_025229806.1:8724-9878 GCF_018294505.1 Triticum aestivum | reverse complement strand
GTGTAAAATCATTTGTATTAGGCTATAGAGCTAGGTCAACTCTATTGTAAAATTATTTTAACTAGCTTATAGAGCTAGCTCAACTCTAGTGTAAAATTATTTCAACTAGCTTATAGAGCTAGTTCAATTGTAGTGTAAAATTATTTGTACTAGGCTATAGAGCTAGTTCAACTCAAGTGTAAAATTATTTGAACTAGCTTATAGAGCTAGTTCAACTCTAGTGTAAAATTATTTGTACTAGGCTATAGAGCTAGTGCAACTCTAGTGTAAAATTATTTCAACTTGCTTATAGAGCTAGTTCAACTCTAGTGTAAAATTATTTAAACTAGCTTATAGTGCGAGTTCAACTCTAGTGTAAAATTATTTGTACTGGGCTATAGAGCTAGTTCAACTCTAGTGAAAAATTATTTGAACGAGCTTATAGAGCTAGTTAAACTCTAGTGTAAAATTATTTGAACTAGAGCTAGTTCAACTCTAGTGTAAAATTATTTGTAGAAGGCTATAGAGCTAGTTCAACTATAGTGTAAAATTATTTGAACTAGCTTATAGAGCTAGTTCAACTCTAGTGTAAAATTATTTGTAATAGGCTATAGAGCTAGTGCAACTCGAGTGTAAAATTATTTCAACTTGCCTATAGAGCTAGTTCAACTCTAGTGTAAAATTATTCAAACTGGCTTATAGAGCTAGTTCAACTCTAGTGTAAAATCATTTGAAATAGGCTATAGAACTAGTTGAACTCAAGTGTAAAATCATTTGTATTAGGCTATAGAGCTAGGTCAACTCTATTGTAAAATTATTTTAACTAGCTTATAGAGCTAGTTCAACTCTAGTGTAAAATTATTTGTACTAGGCTATAGAGCTAGAGCAACTCTAGTGTAAAATTGTTTCAACTTGCTTATAGAGCTAGTTCAACTCTAGTGTAAAATTATTTGTACTAGGCTATAGATCTAGTTCAATTCTAGTGTAAAATTATTTGAACTAGCTTATAGAGCTAGCTCAAATCTAGTGTAAAATTATTTCAACTAGCTTATAGAGCAAGTTCAATTGTAGTGTAAAATTATTTGTACTAGGCTATAGAGCTAGTTCAATTCTAGTGTAAAATTATTTGAACTAGCTTATAGAGCTAGCTCAACTCTAGTGTAAAATTATTTCAA
>NW_025229806.1:0-1937 GCF_018294505.1 Triticum aestivum | reverse complement strand
CTCTAGTGTAAAATTATTTGTACTAGGCTATAGTGTTAGTTCAACTCTAGTGTAAAATTATTTGAACGAGCTTACAGAGCTAGTTCAACTCTAGTGTAAAATTATTTGAACTAGCTTATAGAGCTAGTTCAACGCTAGTGTCAAATTATTTGTACTAGGCTATAGAGCTAGTGCAACTCTAATGTAAAATTGTTTCAACTTGCTTATGGAGCTAGTTCAACTATAGTGTAAAATTATTTAAACTAGCTTATAGTGCTAATTCAACTCTAGTGTAAAATTATTTGTACTAGGCTATAGAGCTAGTACAACTCTAGTGTAAAATTATTTGAACTAGCTTATAGAGCTAGTTCAACTCTAGTGTAAATTTATTTGTACTAGGCTATAGAGCTAGAGCAACTCTAGTGTAAAATTGTTTCAACTTGCTTATAGAGCTAGTTCAACTCTAGTGTAAAATTATTTGTACTAGGCTATAGATCTAGTTCAATTCTAGTGTAAAATTATTTGAACTAGCTTATAGAGCTAGCTCAAATCTAGTGTAAAATTATTTCAACTAGCTTATAGAGCAAGTTCAATTGTAGTGAAAAATTATTTGTACTAGGCTATAGAGCTAGTTCAATTCTAGTGTAAAATTATTTGAACTAGCTTATAGAGCTAGCTCAACTCTAGTGTAAAATTATTTCAACTAGCTTATAGAGCAAGTTCAATTGTAGTGTAAAATTATTTGTACTAGGCTATAGAGCTAGTTCAACTCTAGTGTAAAATTATTTGAACTAGCTTATAGAGCTAGTTCAACTCTAGTGTAAAATTATTTGTACTAGGCTATAGAGCTAGTGCAACTCTAGTGTAAAATTATTTCAACTTGCTTATAGAGCTAGTTCAACTCTAGTGTAAAATTATTTAAACTAGCTTATAGTGCGAGTTCAACTCTAGTGTAAAATTATTTGTACTAGGCTATAGAGCTAGTTCAACTCTAGTGTAAAATTATTTGAACGAGCTTATAGAGCTAGTTAAACTCTAGTGTCAAAGTATTTGAACTAGAGCTAGCTCAACTCTAGTGTAAAATTATTTGTAGTAGGCTATAGAGCTAGTTCAACTATAGTGTAAAATTATTTGAACTAGCTTATAGAGCTAGTTCAACTCTAGTGTAAAATTATTTGTACTAGGCTATAGAGCTAGTGCAACTCGAGTGTAAAATTATTTCAACTTGCCTATAGAGCTAGTTCAACTCTAGTGTAAAATTATTTAAACTAGCTTATAGAGCTAGTTCAACTCTAGTGTAAAATCATTTGAAATAGGCTATAGAACTAGTTGAACTCTAGTGTAAAATCATTTGTATTAGGCTATAGAGCTAGGTCAACTCTATTGTAATATTATTTTAACTAGCTTATAGAGCTAGTTCAACTCTAGTGTAAAATTATTTGTACTAGGCTATAGAGCTAGAGCAACTCTAGTGTAAAATTGTTTCAACTTGCTTATAGAGCTAGTTCAACTCTATTGTAAAATTATTTGTACAAGTCTATAGATCTAGTTCAATTCTAGTGTAAAATTATTTGAACTAGCTTATAGAGCTAGCTCAAATCTAGTGTAAAATTATTTCAACTAGCTTATAGAGCAAGTTCAATTGTAGTGTAAAATTATTTGTACTAGGCTATAGAGCTAGTTCAACTCTAGTGTAAAATTATTTGAACTAGCTTATAGAGCTAGTTCAACTCTAGTGTAAATTTATTTGTACTAGGCTATAGAGCTAGAGCAACTCTAGTGTAAAATTGTTTCAACTTGCTTATAGAGCTAGTTCAACTCTAGTGTAAAATTATTTGTACTAGGCTATAGATCTAGTTCAATTCTAGTGTAAAATTATTTGAACTAGCTTATAGAGCTAGCTCAAATCTAGTGTAAAATTATTTCAACTAGCTTATAGAGCAAGTTCAATTGTAGTG
>NW_025229805.1:3665-18931 GCF_018294505.1 Triticum aestivum | reverse complement strand
GGGTGGTGGTGGTGGAAGACGCGCGAGCAATTCATTAAATCTGTTATCGAGCTTTGTTTCGAACGTCTTCTCAAGGCCAGTGATCTTCTCCATGGCCTCTTCAAAATTGTTCAGCACATCTTGCACCTGTTCAGTCATCATTTGCTGAAACTTATCATGAAGCTCCTTGTTCGATAAATTCTCCCAGTCAATCTCGTCGGCTTGTGATCCTGGCATGGTTAGCAGCAATAGAAACACACAAGAATATGATCCTACAGACTACGAACAAGTGGTGGTGGTGGGTGTCACAAATCCGTCAAGCAAAACTCAAATTCTTACCAGTTCTTACCCAGCAACAGGCGGTGATCGGCAACCATTGTAGTCAAAACTCTCAAAGCTTGGATAGAGCGATTACCAGGGAGAGTCAAACGCACGACGTAGATGTATGTGGAGCTGGGAAGGCTTATACTATGGTAGCAAAAAGGGTCAGCAATAATCAATTCAGAGATGCAAAGTTGAATAAACGCTCAACGACGGTACTGTGCTGGTCCTAGGCTAGACTGTGCTAGAGACGCGAGCCTAGAACACCAACAAAATCACGGCGCGGCATGTAAACAAGGGAAAAGCACACTCAAAATTTTTTTTTTCGCTCTTTTTTTTTGCGCTCTGTTTTTTTTTGCGTTGCTTTTTTTTGGGAAAAATCACTATAATGGCGAGTGTCTCAAAACTCTTCCTAGCTCAAACTGACAGGATGGGCACGAAATTTTTTGACCAATTTTTTTTTCGACTGCCCGGACCCAAAAACTGGAAACGGGTCAAAAAAAACTTCCTATAATGGCACCTGTCTCAAAACACTCAGAAACACCTAAAAATAGGATAGCCAGAAATTTTTTCGAAAAATGCGTTTTCGAAAAATTTTGGGCCTAAACGGAGCGTGGCTACCCGACTCTTTTTTTTTCCGAAACCTACTCCGGCAAGGAAACACGAATCGGAAACTAGATGGATCTCGAAAACAAACCTAATAAGCAAGGAAATCGGATTGGTGGTGGATATATGGTGGTGGTATATGGCAGCGGTGGTGGTAGCGGTGGTAGTATATGGATATGGATCGGTGGTGGTATATGGACACGGATTGGTGGTGGTATATGGATACGGATTCGGAGCGGTGGTGGTAGATGGCAGGGGCGATGATGATGGTGCGGCGGCGGCGTGACAACTTACGACCAGAACTCGAAACTCTAAAAGACTAGACTCTAAGACCAGCAACTAGACACGACGATGCAACCGCAAATTCAACAAAGCAAAACCCTAAAAAGATTATGCAAAGGCTCAGATTGGTTCGGATATGATGAACTAACCATAATTTTTTTTTGTGGCTTTTTCGTGGACTGTAGGTATGAAGAACAGACTCGATCTAAACTACGAAAAACTGTAAAATCTCACCGAGCAACCTGGAAATCTGATACCACTTGATAGAGGCAAAGGTGTCCCGTCTTTCGATGAGATGGTGGATTTCGATTTGGTGGAAGTCGACTTTGACGATCCGACTACGAACGTGCGAGGACGTCGCGCCTTAGCAATCGCTAAACCAACTCCGAGAGGTTATTGACCACGCCGGAGCACGATCAACCTGACCACGAGGGTCTGTTTCCTGCGAGCAAACGAAGAACAAGCAAGAAACTGAGATTGCAATCTGGATATTGCGAATATAAGATGAAAGCTTTATTGATCAAGGTGGGGTTCTGTGACGCCTTTGTCTGGTCGTTGAACACAAACGAAGTACGCGAAGTTGCAGCTATGGCGAACTTTTAATCTAAACAAAACCCAAAGTCTAAACGATGCCCTAAGGGCTGTATATATGGAGGAAGAGGGGGGGGAATTTCGTGGCCCTTGGTGGAGGGGTCCGAAATCAACCCTATCTCTTGTTTCCCCACACATACGGACTCTAAAAATAGCCTATACTTATGTATTTCGAAATTACATGGGCCTGGCCCAATAATAAGGTGACGCAGCACCTAAAATAGCCTCGGGACGAAATTTATGAAGTGGCGTCTTGTATATTTCGTCCAAGGCTTGATGCACCCATTATGGTGGCTTCAAAGTCCTGAAATCATCACTTGTAACTCCGTTCTTGTTTCCCTTGCGCATGCCATCATCTCCATGCTTGTTCTTGCTCCAATGTTCATCCTTCTCCAAGCTAGGCCCTTCATTTGTAAGCAAAACAAATGTATCCAATTTAGGCAGCATCATATTCTCATGAACATTAGAATCATTACCAAGAAACGAAAGTACCTGGTAATTTAGTTGGCGTGCACGAGCTCTAGTAATTGGTCCAGTATGTATAGCAGCAGGGGCTGTGGGTGTAACAATTGTATTGATGTCCTCATCACCTGCAATTAGACAAAACACAAAAGTGTGTGAAGTATTTTTGTTCTGGATAACATAAATAGATTATTGAATAGTTTGCACTAGAAATCACCTGACAAATATGCATATATGCAATATTTTTGGTCATATCCAAGGTAGTCATGTCCTCATCATCCTCCCCTTCTTGAAAATAAAGCCGTCCTCGGCGTTGCTTAATCTGAAATGTGGCTAACAAAAGAGACAAGGTGTACATGTTGTATATGTATATGTCATCCATTTTTACTTCCCTTGATTTTTGCATATATGACACATGAATAGATGAGTAACTTGCATAGTTCATAAAATCTAAAGCCAAAAAATTAGCACAAGAAGTAGAAGGCATGAAAATATTGCAACTCAGTTTGCACATATAAGTGAAGCTCTTATTCATTTCAAAAGATTGACAATGTTCATCATTAAACCATCCCAACATTGGTGAATAAACCTTACTTGCATCAAATTTACATGCTACAACATGCTTAAATAAGCAAACATGCAATAAGTCATTCAACACAGAATCATCACCAAGATTAGAGGTCATATCAAAATGATTAAACATTGGTTCTTTTGCATCAACAGTTAATTCAATGGGTGCACTCAAAATTGTTGGTATTTCAGTTGTTTGATCACATGGGAAAGTAAAATTATCAACGTAGTCCTCTAAAATAGGTGGTGTGATCAAAGTAGTGGGTAGCTCATCAGATGGTGCATTCAAATTGACAAGGCATTCATCATTCTCATGTAGAGATGGAAGATCAGTACCTTTGTCATTACCTCTTATGATCAACTCAGATGATGTAGCCACTCTCGGGGGCGATGTGTCACATGGTGGAGGTGATGTAGTCCTGACAACAACGGATGTGGTTGTCATAGTATGCCTAGTAGTTGAAGGAACAATCATATCAACTCTTGGAATGTGCACTGTGCGCCTGTTCTCCTCGTGGCCAACACGTCGTTTTATTTCCTGTTCAGCTTTGCAAGCAAGATGAAACAAATGGTCCATAGGATAACACTCTTCATGAATTAGTATCTCTTGAATATCACGGTTTAATCCTCCCCAAAATCTATCCATAAAATCATCTTCACTTTCTTCTAAAGAGGAATGCAACAAGGTAGTTTGTAAATCATCATAATATTTTGTTACAGTTTCACTACCTTGTTTTAAGTGTTGCAACTTCTTAATCATGTCACGAGTATAATAAGCAGGGACGAAAGTATGTCGCATGGCAAGTTTCAAATCATCCCAAGTAGTAGGTATATAATCAGGGTGTAACCGACAATATTCACTCCACCAAACCAAAGCATAACCAGTGAAAGAACCAACCGCAACCTTAACCTTTTTATGTTCATCGAAATTATGGGAAGCAAATATATTTTTTATGTCGAACTCCCATTCAATATATAAAGCAGGTTTAAAACGGCAATTAAATGGTGGTATAGATACATTAACCTGATCATGTGCATTTGGATGTTTGTGCACCTCTCGTGACGGTTGTGGTATTTGCAAAGGTGGTGGCACGTCTCCCGCGATCGACAAAGCCCATGAATTGACTCTGGATCCTGTCATGATTAGTAGAACAAGAAACAAAACCCAAAAATAATGTTCCTATAACTACTAGGATGTGGTGGTAAAACGCTCACAGTAAAGCAAATATCAATGTCTTACAAGTTCTTACCATGCAGCAGGTGGTGATCGGCAACCAGCGGTGTCAAGTAACTCCGAATATTGAGTAAAGCGATTGCCAGGGGAGCGTACGTATACACGGTGTAGAAATATGTGGAGCTGGGTTGGCTATATATGGTAGCAAAAGATTAGCAATAATCAATTCAAAGATGCAATGTTGAATAAACGCTCAACGACGGTACTGTGCTGGTCCTAGGCTAGACCGGACTAGAGACGCGAGCCTAGAACACTAATAAGGTCACGGCGTAGCACAACTAGCATCAATGAAGGATACTAAGTAGCTCTTGACAGCAAGATATAAGTGAAGATCACAACGGCAGTGAAGATAATGATGAAAAACAACTGCCAAGCAGGATATACAACAACTCTCTCTCCAACTTTCCTCTTAAAAAGTTTGAGACAATTTTCTGATAAATTCTTTGAAAGAATGCTACTAACTCAAGCTTTCCAATGCAAAAAGAATCACTCAATTCCGAGTTGATATGAGGAGTCAAAGAATTCTAAAACTGGCCTAAAAAATTGGAACAAGCTGTGTTCACGAACTTCGTGATAGAGGCAAAGGTGTCCCGTCTTTCGATGAGATGGTGGATTTCGCTTTGGTGGAAGTCGACTTTGACGATCCGACTACGAACGTGCGAGGACGTCGCGCCTTAGCAATCGCTAAACCAACTCCGAGAGGTTATTGACCACGCCGGAGCACGATCAACCTGACCACGAGGGTCTGTTTCCTGCGAGCAAACGAAGAACAAGCAAGAAACTGAGATTGCAATCTGGATATTGCGAATATAAGATGAAAGCTTTATTGATCAAGGTGGGGTTCTGTGACGCCTTTGTCTGGTCGTTGAACACAAACGAAGTACGCGAAGTTGCAGCTATGGCGAACTTTTAATCTAAACAAAACCCAAAGTCTAAACGATGCCCTAAGGGCTGTATATATGGAGGAAGAGGGGGGGGGGGATTTCGTGGCCGTTGGTGGAGGGGTCCGAAATCAACCCTATCTCTTGTTTCCCCACACATACGGTCTCTAAAAATAGCCTATACTTATGTATTTCGAAATTACATGGGCCTGGCCCAATAATAAGGTGACGCAGCACCTAAAATAACCTCGGGACGAAATTTATGAAGTGGCATCTTGTATATTTCGTCCAAGGCTTCATGCACACATTATGGTGGCTTCAAAGTCCTGAAATCATCACTTGTAACTCCGTTCTTGTTCCCCTTGCGCATGCCATCATCTCCATGCTTGTTCTTGCTCCAATGTTCATCCTTCTCCAAGCTAGGCCCTTCATTTGTAAGCAAAACAAATGTATCCAATTTAGGCAGCATCATATTCTCATGAACATTAGAATCATTACCAAGAAACGAAAGTACCTGGTAATTTAGTTGGCGTGCACGAGCTCTAGTAATTGGTCCAGTATGTATAGCAGCAGGGGCTGTGGGTGTAACAATTGTATTGATGTCCTCATCACCATGACCACGTAGCTTTGGATATGCATTGTTTTGGATGTTGTCAATATTCTCCATGTGATGTTTCCATTAATGCTCATGAGGACACCCCCATAGTTTCCTCATACATTTTAGGAGATTTTGATTCATCCTATCCATTGCATGATCCCACTACTTGTGTGCACCATATGCTCCCTATGAATGAAAATGCTATTGATGTGCCATATACTTGTATGCTAGATTTGCATCCATATCGTGTCATACACAAATAACTATTCTTTCATGATGGATGACATGTTCTTATACCATGCATCAAATTTCTTTGAGCGATGCTTATCTTGTGCTAACTCACATGTGCACATACACATCATGATGGATGATGTGTACATTTACCACGCGCACAATTTCTTTGGTTTGTGTTTCTTTTGTGTAGGTACCCATGAATACTTGTCAACTTCACAATCCCATGAGTTGACAAAACGAGATCTAGAGAGCAACGATGACTTGGGATCACATGGAGTGTCTTTCCCACCGCTCTCTTCGTGCAAGGACTTCGCGCATTTCTTCTACAAGGCCCTCACTTGGCTATGTGTTATTGTTCATTACATATTCTATGCCCATCTTGCCATGTTCTCTTTGCATGATATGTGATGAGGACATCAATACAATTGTTACACCCACAGCCCCTGCTGCTATACATACTGGACCAATTACTAGAGCTCGTGCACGCCAACTAAATTACCAGGTACTTCCGTTTCTTGGTAATGATTCTAATGTTCATGAGAATATGATGCTGCCTAAATTGGATACATTTGTTTTGCTTACAAATGAAGGGCCTAGCTTGGAGAAGGATGAACATTGGAGCAAGAACAAGCATGGAGATGATGGCATGCGCAAGGGGAACAAGAACGGAGTTACAAGTGATGATTTCAGGACTTTGAAGCCACCATAATGGGTGCATGAAGCCTTGGACGAAATATACAAGATGCCACTTCATAAATTTCGTCCCGAGGCTATTTTAGGTGCTGCGTCACCTTATTATTGGGCCAGGCCCATGTAATTTTGAAATGCATAAGTATAGGCTATTTTTAGAGTACGTATGTGTGGGGAAACAAGAGATAGGGTTGATTTCGGACCCCTCCACCAAGGGCCACGAAATTCCCCCCCTCTTCCTCCATATATACAGCCCTTAGGGCATCGTTTAGACTTCGGGTTTTGTTTAGATTAAAAGTTCGCCATAGCTGCAACTTCGCGTACTTCGTTTGTGTTCAACGACCAGACAAAGGCGTCACAGAACCCCACCTTGATCAATAAAGCTTTCATCTTATATTCGCAATATCCAGATTGCAATCGCAGTTTCTTGCTTGTTCTTCGTTTGCTCACAGGAAACAGACCCTCGTGGTCAGGTTGATCGTGCTCCGGCGTGGTCAATAACCTCTCGGAGTTGGTTTAGCGATTGCTAAGGCGCGACGTCCTCGCACGTTCGTAGTCGGATCGTCAAAGTCGACTGGCACCAAAGCGATATCCATCATCTCATCGAAAGACGGGACACCTTTGCCTCTATCAAGTGGTATCAGATTTCCAGGTTGCTCGGTGAGATTTTACAGTTTTTCGTAGTTTAGATCGAGTCTGTTCTTCATACCTACTGTCCACGAAAAAGCCACAAAAAAATTAGGGTTAGTTCATCATATCCGAACCAATCTGAGCCTTTGCATAACCTTTTTAGGGTTTTGCTTTGTTGAATTTGCCGTTGCATCGTCGTGTCTACTTGCTGGTCTTAGAGTCTAGTCTTTTAGAGTTTCGAGTTCTGGTCGTAAGTTGTCACGCCGCCGCCGCACCATCATCATCGCCCCTGCCATCTACCACCACCGCTTATCCGCCACCGCTTCGAATCCATAACCTACCACCACCGTTTTGAGTTCTGGTCATAACCTACTTCGGATACGGATTCGGAGCGGTGGCGGATAAGCGGTGGTGGTAGATGGCAGGGGCGATGATGATGGTGCGGCGGCGGTGTGACAACTTATGACCAGAACTCGAAACTCTAAAAGACTAGACTCTAAGACCAGCAACTAGACACGACGATGCAACCGCAAATTCAACAAAGCAAAACCCTAAAAAGGTTATGCAAAGGCTCAGATTGGTTCGGATATGATGAACTAACCCTAATTTTTTTTTGTGGCTTTTTCGTGGACTATAGGTATGAAGAACAGACTCGATCTAAACTACGAAAAACTGTAAAATCTCACCGAGCAACCTGGAAAGCTGATACCACTTGATAGAGGCAAAGGTGTCCCGTCTTTCGATGAGATGATGGATATCGCTTTGGTGGCAGTGGACTTTGACGATCCGACTACGAACGTGCGAGGACGTCGCGCCTTAGCAATCGCTAAACCAACTCCGAGAGGTTATTGACCACGCCGGAGCACGATCAACCTGACCACGAGGGCCTCTTTCCTGCGAGCAAATGAAGAACAAGCAAGAAACTGAGATTGCAATCTGGATATTGCGAATATAAGATGAAAGCTTTATTGATCAAGGTGGGGTTCTGTGACGCCTTTGTCTGGTCGTTGAACACAAACGAAGTACGCGAAGTTGCAGCTATGGCGAACTTTTAATCTAAACAAAACCCCAAAGTCTAAACGATGCCCTAAGGGCTGTATATATGGAGGAAGAGGGGGAAATTTCGTGGCCCTTGGTGGAGGGGTCCGAAATCAACCCTATCTCTTGTTTCCCCACACATACGGACTCTAAAAATAGCCTATACTTATGTATTTCGAAATTACATGGGCCTGGCCCAATAATAAGGTGACGCAGCACCTAAAATAGCCTCGGGACGAAATTTATGAAGTGGCATCTTGTATATTTCGTCCAAGGCTTCATGCACCCATTATGGTGGCTTCAAAGTCCTGAAATCATCACTTGTAACTCCGTTCTTGTTCCCCTTGCGCATGCTATCATCTCCATGCTTGTTCTTGCTCCAATGTTCATCCTTCTCCAAGCTAGGCCCTTCATTTGTAAGCAAAACAAATGTATCCAATTTAGGCAGCATCATATTCTCATGAACATTAGAATCATTACCAAGAAACGAAAGTACCTGGTAATTTAGTTGGCGTGCGCGAGCTCTAATAATTGGTCCAGTATGTATAGCAGCAGGGCCTGTGGGTGTAACAATGGTATTGATGTCCTCATCAGATAGATTCTCGAAAATGGCACACTTTATATCATGTCATAAAAGTGATGATGCTGTTAATGTTGCTGATTTGTTCTTTTGTGAAATTATTCGCTTGCATGGTGTGCCAAATACTATTGTTTCAGATCGTGATAGTAAATTTCTTAGCCACTTTTCGAGAAGTTTATGGTCTAAGTTGGGGACTAAACTGCTTTTTAGTACTACTTGTCACCCCCAAACTGATGGACAAACTGAAGTAGTCAATAGAACGTTGTCTACTATGCTTAGGGCTGTTTTGAAGAATAATAAGAAAATGTGGGAGGAATGCTTGCCTCATATTGAATTTGCTTATAATCGTTCATTGCATTCTACTACTAAGATGTGCCCTTTTGAAGTTGTGTATGGTTTCCTACCTCGTGCACCTATTGATTTGTTGCCTCTTCCATCTTCGGAGAAGGTTAATTTTGATGCTAAACAACGTGCTGAATTGATTTTAAAAATGCATGAGTTAACTAAGGAAAACATTGAGCGTATGAATGCTAAATATAAACTTATGAGGACATGACTACCTTGGATACGACCAAAAATATTGCATACATGCATATTTGTCAGGTGATTTCTAGTGCAAACTATTCAATAATCTATTTATGTTATCCAAAACAAAAATACTTCACACACTTTTGTGTTTTGTCTAATTGCAGGTGCATGGGATATTTGTACAATTCACATATGAAGATAAGGGAGAAAGAGATGTTTAAGTGCTGTTCAAAAAGTTCTTTCACGTCAATTTTGGGCCAAGAGAAGATAGAGTCCAAGTCTCTCACGTTCTGGATTCAGATTCGGACTGCACAGACATACCTGACTCAAAACGCCAACAACTTTTTCATACGGACTCCGAATTGGGTGATTCTTTTTTTGTTGGATTCTAGATTTCGTGCTCTTTGCAGCCCAGTTGGATTCACCTTCAAATTCGTCCGGAGCGTTGAGATATCGAGGAAACAATCAGACGCTGCAGCAGAATCCGAGTCAAACAACAAGTCCAAAGGTGTTGCATCACCTCCACTTGGGCCCATTGGCCTTGTACGACCTAGGGTTCGTTTTAGGCTGCCTTGGGACGTCCTCCCACCTCCTAGGCCGTCACCCCTTGCTTCTATATAAGTAGATCTATCTAGTAGCTTTTCCCTTGGGATTTGTTTAGTTAAAAGTTAGCCATTGCAACTTCGTGTACTTCGTTTGTGTCCAACGACCAGACCAAGACCGCTTACGGATCCCCACCATTATCAATACCTCATATATATTTGCAATATTCAGATTGCTTTATCATATTCTTGCTCGTTCTTCGATTGCTTGCAGGAATAGACCTTCGTGGTCAGGCTGATCGTGCTTCCGGCATCATCAGTAACCTCAGGAGATTGGTTTAGCGATTGCTAAGGCGCAACGTCGTGCACATTTGTAGTCGGATCGTCAAAGTCGTCTCCACCAAATCGATAGTTATCATCTCACCGAAAGATCGGGACACCCTCGCCTCTATCAAGTGGTATCAGTTTTCAGGTTGCTCGGTGAGAATTTCTAGTTTTCCTAGATTAGATTTATTTTCTTACCTATTGTCCAAGAAACAGCCACAAAAAAAAGTTAGATCTATTCATCCTTTCTCCAAGCCAGTCTGAGCCTTTGCAATTTTCTTTTCATTGTATGCATTATTGAATTATCGGTTGCATCGTCGTGTCTACTTGCTGGTCTTAGTGTCTAGTTCGTTTAGAGTTTCGAGTTCTTTTCACATTAGTCACGCCGCCGCTGCATCGTTAGCCCTTCCGTTGTTCACCATCCATCCATCAGTTTCCACCACGTGCTACCCACCGTTCATTGTCATAATCATAGTTGAGATCATTCACATCTTCGCTTGATCCAATCTGCATCTTATCTAGTTTGTTTGGAACGAGAGAGAGAAAAAAAAGAAAGAGAAAAAAAAAGAGAAAAAAAGTAAAAAAAAAGGTCGGAGAAAAAAAAGGAAAAAAGTGTAAGGAAAAAAAAGAGAAGAAAAAACAAAATTCGGATCTATCTAGACTCAATCTCGTAGTTGAATTCGGATTGGAATCTGTTTTGTGCACTGTTTAGTAAAACAGGCATAACTTCCTCATACGAAGTCCGTTTTGGCTCCACAAGTACTCAAATTAAAGCTAGCGACTAGACGCATCTGAATAGTTACAAAAGCTAGTTCAATATTTGGCGTCTCAAAATCAGCTTCTAAATAGGTCTTTTTGCCCTCCAAAGTTCGCGCATACAGTTTGTTCCAGTTTTTCAGGCCAGTTTTAGAATTCTTTGACTCCTCATATCAATTCGGAATTGAGTGATTCTTTCTGCATTGGAAAGCTTGAGTTAGTAGAAAACTTTTCAAGAGGAAAATTGGAGAGAGAGTTGTTATATATCCTGCTTGGCAGTTGTTATTCATCATTATCTTTACTGCCGTTGTGATCTTCACTTATATCTTGCTGTCCAGAGCTACTTATCATTCATTGATGCTAGTTGTGCTATGCCGTGACCTTATTAGTGTTCTAGGCTCGCGTCTCTAGTCCGGTCTAGCCTAGGACCAGCACAGTACCGTCGTTGAACGTTTATTCAACATTGCATCTTTGAATTTATTATTGCTAATGATGAGGACATGACTGCCTTGGATATGACCAAAAATATTGCATATATGCATATTTGTCAGGTGATTTCTAGTGCAAACTATTCAATAATCTATTTGTGTTATCCAGAACAAAAATACTTCACACACTTTTGTGTTTTGTCTAATTGCAGGTGTATGGGACATTTGTACAATCCACATATGAAGATAAGGAAGAAAGAGATGTTTATTTGCTGTCCAAAAAGTTCTCTCACGTCACTTTTGGCCCAAGAGAAGATAGAGTCCAAGTCTCTCACGTTCTGGATTCAGATTCGGACTGCACAGACATACCTGACTCAAAACGCACACAAGTTTTTCATACGGACTCCGAATTGGGTGATTCTTTTTGTGTTGGAAACTAGATTTCGTGCACTTTCCAACCCAATTGGAATCACCTTCAAATTCGTCCGGAGCGTTGAGTTGTGGACGAAACAATCTGATGCTGCAGCAGAATCCGAGTCAAACTACAAGTCCAAAGGTGTTACATCACCTCCACTTGGGCCCATTGGCCTTGTACGACCTAGATTTAGTTTTAGGCTGCCTTGGGACGTCCTCCCACCTCCTTGGCCGCCACCCCTTGCTCCTATATAAGTAGATCCATCTAGTAGCTTTTCCTTGGGATTTGTTTAGTTAAAAGTTAGCCATTGCAACTTCGTGTACTTCGTTTGTGTCCAACGACCAGACCAAGACCGCTTACGGATCCCCGCCATTATCAATACCTCATATATATTTGCAATATTCAGATTGCTTTATCATATTCTTGCTCGTTCTTCGATTGCTTGCAGGAATAGACCTTCGTGGTCAGGCTGACCGTGCTTCCGGCATCGTCAGTAACCTCAGGAGATTGGTTTAGCGATTGCTAAGGCGCAACGTCGTGCACGTTTGTAGTCGGATCGTCAAAGTCGTCTCCACCAAATCGACAGTTATCATCCCATCGAAAGATCGGGACACCCCCGTCTCTATCAAGATGTATCAGAGCTACTTACTATCCTTCATTGATGCTAGTGTATAATCTTTTGCTACCATATATAGCCAACCCAGCTCCACATATTTCTACACCGTGTATATGTACGTTCCCCTGGCAATCGCTTTACACAATCTTCAGAGTTAATTGACACCGCTGGTTGCCTGTCACCACCTGCCGCATGGTAAGAACTTGTAAGATATTGATATTTGCTTTACTGTGAGCACTTTACAACCACACCCTAGTAGTGCATAGGAACATTATTCTCGAATTTTGTTTCTTGTTTCTACTAATCATGACAGGTTCCGGAGAAAGAAGTTCTTGGACGACGAATACATCTTCACCATCACGAGAGTTGGGACAACACACACAAGCACATGGTCAGGTTATCTCTTTACCATCATTTGAGGGTAGATTTAATCCTGCTATTTATCTAGCTTGGGAGTTTGAAGTAGAACAAGTTTTTAGTTACCATGACTTTTCTGAACTTGAGCGAGTACGAGCTGCCAATAGAGCATTTACTGGTTTTGCTTCTGTTTGGTGGAGTGTGCATTGCAAGAAAAACATTGATAACCAACCCACAACTTGGAAAGATTTGAAACATGTAATGAGACAACAATTTTTCCCTCGTTACTATCGTCGTGAATTGCTTCGCAAATTTGAACAATTTAAACAAGGCAATAACACTGTTCATGCTTACTACCAAGAGTTCAAATCTTATATGCGTCATTGTGACATAGAAGAATCTGAGGATGATACAATGAATAGATTTTTTGGTGGTTTGAACCATGATATTCAGGCAAGATTTAGGTATATTCCTCGTTGCATTACTGTTATGTATGTTCGTGCTTGTACCTTTGAGAGACAGTTACAGGAGGATGCATTGGGTGACTACAACAACTACTATTCCAATTCATGCTCACTACCATCGGTTGATTCCTCCACCGTTGCACCTACTAGAGCAGCCACACCTCAGATTATAAGTGCGACATCATCTCAAGTGTATGGTGCATTGTCATTGTCCATACCGACATCAGCTACGTCTTTGCGACAAGGTAACAATATATGTATTGATGATATAACTTCACATGAGAATGATGCATCCCTAATTAACTTAAATACATCATGTGTTGAGTTACCTGTTGATTTGAGCACGCCACCTATTTTAGAGAATCATGTTACTATCATGAATGCATCATGTGATCAAACAACTGAAATACCAACAATTTTGAGTGCACCCATTGAATTAACTATTGATGCAAAAGAATCAATGTTTAATCATTTTGATATGACCTCTAATCTTGGTGATGATTCTGTGTCCAGTGACTTACTGTATGTTTGCTTATTTAAGCATGTTGTAGCATTTAAATTTGATGCAAATAAGGTTTATTCACCAACGTTGGGATGGTTTAATGATGAATATTGTCAATCTTTTGATAGGAATAAGAGCTTCACTTATATGTGCAAACCGAGTTGCAATATTTTCATGCCTTCTACTTATGATAATATTTTGGCTTTATATTTTATGATCTATGAAAGTTACTCATCTATACATGTGTCATATGTGCAAAAATCAAGGGAAGTAAAAATGGATGACATATACATATACAACATGTATACCTTGTCTCTTTTGTTAGCCACATTTCAGATTAAGCAACGCCGAGGACGGCTTTGTTTTCAAAAAGGGGAGGATGATGAGGACATGACTACCTTGGATACGACCAAAAATATTGCATACATGCATATTTGTCAGGTGATTTCTAGTGCAAACTATTCAATAATCTATTTATGTTATCCAGAACAAAAATACTTCACACACTTTTGTGTTTTGTCTAATTGCAGGTGCATGGGATATTTGTACAATTCACATATGAAGATAAGGGAGAAAGAGATGTTTAAGTGCTGTTCAAAAAGTTCTTTCACGTCACTTTTGGGCCAAGAGAAGATAGAGTCCAAGTCTCTCACGTTCTGGATTCAGATTCGGACTGCACAGACATACCTGACTCAAAACGCCAACAACTTTTTCATACGGACTCCGAATTGGGTGATTCTTTTTTTGTTGGATTCTAGATTTCGTGCTCCTTGCAGCCCAGTTGGATTCACCTTCAAATTCGTCCGGAGCGTTGAGATATCGAGGAAACAATCAGACGCTGCAGCAGAATCCGAGTCAAACAACAAGTCCAAAGGTGTTGCATCACCTCCACTTGGGCCCATTGGCCTTGTACGACCTAGGGTTCGTTTTAGGCTGCCTTGGGACGTCCTCCCACCTCCTAGGCCGTCACCCCTTGCTTCTATATAAGTAGATCTATCTAGTAGCTTTTCCCTTGGGATTTGTTTAGTTAAAAGTTAGCCATTGCAACTTCGTGTACTTCGTTTGTGTCCAACGACCAGACCAAGACCGCTTACGGATCCCCACGATTATCAATACCTCATATATATTTGCAATATTCAGATTGCTTTATCATATTCTTGCTCGTTCTGATAGAGGCGAGGGTCCCGATCTTTCGATGAGATGATGGATATCGCTTTGGTGGAAGTCGACTTTGACGATCCGACTACGAACGTGCGAGGACGTCGCGCCTTAGCAATCGTTAAACCAACTCCGAGAGGTTATTGACCACGCCGGAGCACGATCAACCTGACCACGAGGGTCTGTTTCCTGCGAGCAAACGAAGAACAAGCAAGAAACTAAGATTGCAATCTGGATATTGCGAATATAAGATGAAAGCTTTATTGATCAAGGTGGGGTTCTTGTGACGCCTTTGTCTGGTCGTTGAACACAAACGAAGTACGCGAAGTTGCAGCTATGGCGAACTTTTAATCTAAACAAAACCCAAAGTCTAAACGATGCCCTAAGGGCTGTATATATGGAGGAAGAGGGGGGGGGGAATTTCGTGGCCCTTGGTGGAGGGGTCTGAAATCAACCTTATCTCTTGTTTCCCCACACATA
>NW_025229805.1:0-2760 GCF_018294505.1 Triticum aestivum | reverse complement strand
CTCCCCTTCTTGAAAATAAAGCCGTCCTCGGCGTTGCTTAATCTGAAATGTGGCTAACAAAAGAGACAAGGTGTACATGTTGTATATGTATATGTCATCCATTTTTACTTCCCTTGATTTTTGCATATATGACACATGAATAGATGAGTAACTTGCATAGTTCATAAAATCTAAAGCCAAAAAATTAGCACAAGAAGTAGAAGGCATGAAAATATTGCAACTCAGTTTGCACATATAAGTGAAGCTCTTATTCATTTCAAAAGATTGACAATGTTCATCATTAAACCATCCCAACATTGGTGAATAAACCTTACTTGCATCAAATTTACATGCTACAACATGCTTAAATAAGCAAACATGCAATAAGTCATTCAACACAGAATCATCACCAAGATTAGAGGTCATATCAAAATGATTAAACATTGGTTCTTTTGCATCAACAGTTAATTCAATGGGTGCACTCAAAATTGTTGGTATTTCAGTTGTTTGATCACATGGGAAAGTAAAATTATCAACGTAGTCCTCTAAAATAGGTGGTGTGATCAAAGTAGTGGGTAGCTCATCAGATGGTGCATTCAAATTGACAAGGCATTCATCATTCTCATGTAGAGATGGAAGATCAGTACCTTTGTCATTACCTCTTATGATCAACTCAGATGATGTAGCCACTCTCGGGGGCGATGTGTCACATGGTGGAGGTGATGTAGTCCTGACAACAACGGATGTGGTTGTCATAGTATGCCTAGTAGTTGAAGGAACAATCATATCAACTCTTGGAATGTGCACTGTGCGCCTGTTCTCCTCGTGGCCAACACGTCGTTTTATTTCCTGTTCAGCTTTGCAAGCAAGATGAAACAAATGGTCCATAGGATAACACTCTTCATGAATTAGTATCTCTTGAATATCACGGTTTAATCCTCCCCAAAATCTATCCATAAAATCATCTTCACTTTCTTCTAAAGAGGAATGCAACAAGGTAGTTTGTAAATCATCATAATATTTTGTTACAGTTTCACTACCTTGTTTTAAGTGTTGCAACTTCTTAATCATGTCACGAGTATAATAAGCAGGGACGAAAGTATGTCGCATGGCAAGTTTCAAATCATCCCAAGTAGTAGGTATATAATCAGGGTGTAACCGACAATATTCACTCCACCAAACCAAAGCATAACCAGTGAAAGAACCAACCGCAACCTTAACCTTTTTATGTTCATCAAAATTATGGGAAGCAAATATATTTTTTATGTCGAACTCCCATTCAATATATAAAGCAGGTTTAAAATGGCCATTAAATGGTGGTATAGATACATTAACCTGATCATGTGCATTTGGATGTTTGTGCACCTCTCGTGACGGTTGTGGTATTTGCAAAGGTGGTGGCACGTCTCCCGCGATCGACGAAGCCCATGAATTGACTCTGGATCCTGTCATGATTAGTAGAACAAGAAACAAAACCCAAAAATAATGTTCCTATAACTACTAGGATGTGGTGGTAAAACGCTCACAGTAAAGCAAATATCAATGTCTTACACGTTCTTACCATGCAGCAGGTGGTAATCGACAACAAGTGGTGTCAAGTAACTCCGAATATTGAGTAGCGATTGCCAGGGGAGCGTACGTATACACGGTGTAGAAATATGTGGAGCAGGGTTGGCTATATATGGTAGCAAAAGATTAGCAATAATCAATTCAAAGATGCAATGTTGAATAAACGCTCAACGACGGTACTGTGCTGGTCCTAGGCTAGACCGAACTAGAGACGCGAGCCTAGAACACTAATGAGGTCACGTCGTAGCACAACCAGCATCAATGAAGGATACAAAGTAGCTCTGGACAGCAAGATATAAGTGAAGATCACAAAGGCAGTAAAGATAATGATGTGAAACAATAGCCAAGCTGTTTTACTGAACAGTGCACAAAACAGATTCCAATCCAAATTCAGGTACGAGATTGATTCTAGATAGATCCAATTTTTTTTATTCTCTCTTTTTTTTCTCACGCTTTTTTTTTCTTTTTCTTCTCCCTCTTTTTCTTTTTTTTTCTTTCCTTTTTTCTCTTTTTTTTTCTTTATCTTCTTTTTCTCCCTCTTTCCAAGACAAACTAGATAAGATGCATTCGATCAGGCGAAGATGTGACTGACCTCAACTATGATTATGACAATAAACAGTGCGTAGCACGTGGTGGAAATTGGTGGATTGGATGGTGGACAGCGGATGGGATAATGATGCAGCGGCTGCGTGACTAATGTGAACAGAACTCGAAACTCTAAAGGAACTAGACACTAAGACCAGCAACTCGACACAACGATGCAACCGATAATTCAACTATGCAAGCAATGAAAAGAAAATTGCAAAGGCTCAGACTGGCTTGGACCAAGGATGAATAGATCTAACTCTTTTTTGTGGCTTTTTCTTGGACAATAGGTAAGAAAATAAATCTAATCTAGGAAAACTGGAAATTCTCACCGAGCAACCTGAAAACTGATACCACTTGATAGAGGCGGGGGTGTCCCGATCTTTCGATGAGATGATAACTATCGATTTGGTGGAGACGACTTTGACGATCCGACTACAAACGTGCACGACGTTGCGCCTTAGCAATCGCTAAACCAATCTCCTGAGGTTACTGACGATGCCGGAAGCACGGTCAGCCTGACCACGAAGGTCTATTCCTGCAAGCAATCGAAGAACGAGCAAGAATATGATCAAGCAATCTGAATATTGCAAATATATATGAGGTATTGATAATGGTGGGGATCCG
>NW_025229804.1:0-18936 GCF_018294505.1 Triticum aestivum | reverse complement strand
CTTGGAGGGGTCATCCTCCGCTATCTCGTCGCCGTTGCCTTCATTGGGTGTATCCACCATGTATATGTCATACGACGAGGTGGCTTTCCAGTGCCCTATAGGTGCTGGTTCATGTTCGTCTCCTACATCGTCGTCCATACCGTCGATGTCTTCGGAGTCGAAGTCGAGCATGTCGGTTAAATCATCGACAGTGGCTACAAAGTGGGTGGTGGGTGGGCGTCAAATTTTTTCGTCGTCCGCATCCCAGTCCTGTTGGCCATAATCTGGCCAGGGCTCTCCTGACAAAGAGAGAGACCTTAGTGAATTCATAATCTCACCGAAGGGCGAGTGCTGAAAGATATCCGCAGCGGTGAATTCCATGATCGGCGCCCAATCGGATTTGATTGGCAGGGGCGCGGATGGTTCGGGGTCCGGAGGAGAGTCCGACACCTTGGAGTCACGGGCTGCGTAGAGGATTATGCTGGTGTTTGGCTCGATCGCCGTCGAGACTGCAGCCCCTGAGGTGGTGTCTAGCCACCCTTCCTCGATTGGCGCAGCTGGCTCCGAGCTAAGGGTCGGAGCTAATGCGGGTGCGGCCTCTGGGGTACCGTCCGATGGCAGAGCTAGGTCATACCCATCGTGACAGTGCGGCGTGCCCGGCTGTGGCTCGAATCCGTCGAAGATCAAGTCCCCACGGATGTTGGCTGTGTAATTCAAACTTCCAAATCTGACCTGATGGCCACGGGCGTAGCTTTCAATATGCTCCAGATGGCCAAGCGAATTAGCCCGCAGTGCAAAGCCGCCGAATATGAAGATCTGTCCGAGGAGAAAAGTCTCACCCTGGACCGCATCGCTATCGATGATAGTAGGAGCCATCAAGCCTAACAGCAACGACATAGAGGAACTCTCAATGAAAGCACCAATGTCGGTGTCAAAACCGGCGGATCTCGGGTAGGGGGTCCCGAACTGTGTGTCTAGGCCGGATGGTAATAGGAGGCAAGGGACATGAAGTTTTACCCAGGTTCGGGCCCTCTTGATGGAGGTAAAACCCTACGTCCTGCTTGATTAATATTGAAGATATGGGTGTTACAAGAGTAGATCTACCACGAGATCAGAGAGGCTAAACCCTACAAGCTAGCCTACGGTATGATTGTATGTTGTGATTCTTGTCCTACGGACTAAAACCCTTCGGTTTATATAGACACCGGAGAGGGTTAGGGTTACACAAGGTCGGTTACAAAGGAGGAGATATCCATATACATATTGCCTAGCTTGCCTTCCACGCCAAGTAGAGTCCCATCCGGACACGAGATAAAGTCTTCAATCTTGTATCTTCATAGTCTAACAGTCCGGCCAATGGAGATAGTCCGGTTGTCCGGAGACCCCCTAATCCAGGACTCCCTCACATACTCAAGCTCAATGAAGTTTTCAGACTTCATTCTGAGGTTACCATCAACATGGGGGACTCTGTTCTTTTTTGGTTTGATGCTTGGGTGTTCCTAGGCTCATATGTTCCCCTCAGAGAGAGATTTCCTAGGTTGTTCTCTTTTGCCATTGATGACAAGGTGTCTGTACAAGAGGTGATAAACACAACTGATATGTGTGAACTATTTCATCTGCCCTTGTCACTAGAAGCAATGGATGAGATGATCACTGTCCAGTCTGGACTCCTTGGCCTTCATGCTGATGAAGGGATTCCTGATTCGTGGTCCTGGACACCTGGCAAAGGTATTTTCTCTGCCAAAAGTTATTATATAGTGATGCATGCTCATATGGCCACTGATACTCCAGCCAAATGGATTTGGGAAAGTAAGGCGACAATGAAGATAAAGGTGTTTGCCTGGTTGATGTTAAATGATAGGCTCAATACCAGAGATATGCTGGTGAGGAGGCACTGGTGATCACCTCAGGATGACAACACATGCCCATTATGCTTTGCCCATGCTCATGAGGATAGAGATCATCTTTTCTTCACATGTCAATTCAGCACAACAGTATGGAACTACTTGAACATCCAATGGTTAGCTGGTTTAACCCCAGCTCAGTGTTTACTTGCTGCAAGGAAGAGCTTTGGGCAACCTTTCTTTCAGGGAGGTCGCTTATCTAGTAGCTTGGAATATTTGGCTCATCAGAAATGGTAGAATTTTCATATATGAAAGGCCAAATTTTGCTGCTTCGAAGAGAAACTTCACTCATGATGTTACTCTGCACTCTCATATATTCAAGCCTAGTCTAAAGCCATTGCTGTTAGCTTGGGTCAATTCATTGCCCTAGTTGGTTGTATGCATCCATGTAGATATTTCTGTAATTGTGTAAATAACTCAATAGGTAAGTAGTCCTCTACCTCTATAGTTAGCTTTCTTTTCAAAACCTCTTTGTTTGTTTGGTGGTTGAGTTTTAATAAAGTGCCGTGGGGCTGTTGCTCACAGTTTTCCAATCAAAAAAAGTAAGTGAAGCATAGAGAGAAATTCTAACAAGTCATGGCATAATTTTGGCTCTCTCAAATAGGTGTGTCCAGCAAGGTATCGAGACTAAAAACACAAAGCAAAACAAGCAAAGACTCATATCATACAAGACGCTACAAGCAAAACACATAGTATGTGACGAATAAAAATATAGCTTCGAGTAAAATACCGATGGTCGTTAGAAGAAAGAGGGGATGCCACTCGGGGCATCCCCAAGCTTAGGTTCTTCTTACTCCTTATTCCTTCATCCATCGTAAGATAACCCAAAACTTGAAAACTTCAATCACACAAAACTCAACAAAACCTTCGTGAGATCCGTTAGTATAAGAAAACAAATCACTACTATATGTCCTGTTGCAAAACAATTCATATTTTATTCTTCCATTATATATACTGTATTCCAACTTTTATATGGCAAAAACTCATAAAAGAAAACCATAGAATCATCAAAACAAGCACACAACGCAAGGAAAACAGAATCTGTCAAAAACAGAACAGTTTGTAGAAATCTGGATATTTTGAATACTTCTGTAACTCCAAATACTCTAAAAAAATTAGGACGGCCTGAGCAATTTGTATATTAATCTTCTGCAAAAATAATTGGTATTTTATCGCTCTATGGTTACAAATGAGAATTGTTTTCGTGAGCATGGAAGTTTGTATTTTTCAGCAAGATCAAACAACTATCACCCAAGAAAATCCTAAAGGCTTTACTTGGCACGAACACTAATTAAAACATAAAAAACACAATCATAACTGTACCATAATTGTGCTAACACTCAAAATAGGAAGAAAAAGACTGAAATAAATTTTATTCATTGGGTTGCCTCCCAACAAGCGCTATTGTTTCACCCCCTTAGCTAGGCATAAGGCAAGGATCTAAGTTTTGTCATCCGTAGTTTTGGAAACTTTTGTAGGAGTTTTCTCAAACCCGGGAGGCTCTTTGTGCTTCCCTAAATTCTCAGGAAAAGAAACCATCTTTAGATCCAAAATATCCAATCTCTTGTTGCAGAGAGTAATCAAGGTATTCATGCGATTGATACTACCATTGAGATGTTTGAGAGGTTCATTATATTTTTGTAATTCAACCATATGTTTATGCAAATCACCAAGTTTATCTAATATTTGAACTCCCTCTGGGGTGAAACAAAACCCCTTCTTTTGAGGTGGAACCCCCAAAATTCCTTCTAAAATTTCATAGGCTCGATAAAATTCCCTTTAGCGGCAAAATCCAGGAGTTGTCTATGATGCAAAGCCAATCCTATATAAAAATTACGAAGCAAGATCTTAGCATCCCCCTTTAAATTGCAGATACAATAAGTTTCCATAAGCCTATACCAAGCATCTTTCAAATTTTCTCCTTGTCGTTGCTTGAAGTATAAAACTTCAAAATCTGGTGACGAAGGAGGAGTAGACACGCTAGCCATCAGGACTAGAAAGCAAGAAAACGGCGAACGAAAAAGAGGGCGAATAAAACGACAATTTTTTGTGAGGTGGGGGAGAGGAAAGCAAGAGGAAAATGGAAAATAATGTAAATTGTGAGGAGATGAGAATTGTGATTAGGAACCTGGTAGATGTAGATGGTCCTCCCCAGCAACGGCGCCAGAAATTCCTTTTGATGTCTGCTAGAACTACATCGGTATTTACCCAAAGAGGAAGGGATGGTGCAGCACAGCAACGGTAGATATTTCCCTCAGTGATGAGACCAAGGTTATCAAACCAGTAGGAGAAGCAAGCAACACTACATAAACAACACCTACACACAAATAACAAATACTCGCAACCCAACGCGTTAAAGGGGTTGTCAGTCCCTTTCGGGTAACGATGCCACAAATTGGTAAACGGGCGTGAGATGGTTGTAATAATTGATAGATCAAATGTCAAATAAAATAAATTGCAGCAAGGTATTTTTGTATTTTTGGGTTTAATAGATCTGAAAATAAAAGGCAAATAAAATAGATCGCAAAAGCAAATAATATGAGAAAGAGACCCGGGGGCCGTAGGTTTCACTAGTGGCTTCTCTTGAGAAAAAAATAGCAAACGGTGGGTGAACAAATTACTGTTAGGAAATTGATAGAACTTCAAATAATCATCACGATATCTAGGCAATGATCATTATATAGGCATCACATCCAAGATTAGTAGACCGACTCCTGCCTGCATCTACTACTATTACTCCACACATCAACCGCTATCCAGCATGCATCTAGTGTATTAAGTTCATGGAGAAACGGAGTAATGCAATAAGAACGATGACACGATGTAGACAAGATCTATTTATGTAGAAATAGACCCCATCGTTTTATCCTTAGCAGCAACGATGCATACGTATCAGTTCCCCTTCTGTCACTGGGATCAAGCACCGTAAGATCGAACCCACTACAAAGCACCTCTTCCCATTGCAAGATAAATAGATCAAGTTGGCCAAACAAAACCCAAATATCAGAGAAGAAATATGAGGCTATAAGCAATCATGCATATAAGAGATCAAAGAAACTCAAATAACTTTCATGGATAAAAAGAGATAGATCTGATCATAAACTCAAAGTTCATCGGATCCCAACAAACACACCGCAAAAGAGTTACATCATATGGATCTCCAAGTGACCATTGTATTGAGAATCAAACGAGAGAGAGGAAGCCATATAGCTACTAACTACGGACCCGAAGGTCTACAAAAGACTACTCACGCATCATCGGAGAGGCACCAATGGAAGTGGTGAACCCCTCCGTGATGGTGTCTAGATTGGATCTGGTGGTTCTGGACTCTGCGGTGGCTGGAATTGATTTTTGTCGACTCCTCTAGGGTTTTTGGAATATTGGGGTATTTATAGAGCAAAGAGGCAGTCCGGGGGGCACCCGAGGTGGGCACAAGGCCCAGGCGCGCCCTGGTGGGTTGTGCTCCCCTCGAAGCACCCCCGAGGCGCTTCTCCGGCCCATTGGATGTCTTCTGATCCAAAACAATCCACAAAAAGTTTCATTGCATTTGGACTCTGTTTGATTGATTACCTGCGATGTAAAATACATGCAAAAAACAGCAACTAGCACTTGGCACTATGTAAATAGGTTAGTACAAAAAATGATATAAAATGACTATAAAATAATTATAAAATATCCAAGAATGATAATATAACAGCATGGAACAATCAAAAATTATAGATAGGTTGGCGACGTATCAGTGTCCCAGTGGTTCCAAGCTGTCGATCATGCTATCCGTGCTCCATGCCACATACCTAAGAGCAACTCACAGTCTCATCTTATCTGCGATTACTATAATGCATACGAAGCACACTCTATATGAATTTGTAGGCCGCCAAGGCAAAATATAAACTCAAAATGATCATAAAGGGTGCTTCATTTTTTATGTGAGACATTTTTATTAGTGGCTAGAAGACATCTTCCTTCCCAAGATTTCAACATGGATTTACAAAATAATTTCAATTAGGATTAACTAGGATTTTCATCGCAAAAAAGGATTGACCAGGATTTGAACAATCCTAAAACTATGATTCTCTACTAGTTGAACTACGGGCTCTTCCTCCTCTTGAAAGTGACTCGTAGGCGGGGACGCTTTGCCAATCATGACTTCCCTGGCCACACGGTCGATGAAACACATGTGCGTCTTGGATGCGGGATAAGATCATTGTTGGGGAACACTGCATGGAAAACATAAAAATTTCTATGCACACACAATTATCTATCCATGGAGATGCATAGCAACGAGGGGGAGACTGTGTCTACGTACCCTCGTAGACCATAAGCGAAAGTGTTTCAAAACATGGTTGATGTAGTCAAAATTCTTCGCGCTTCAACCGATCAAGTACCGAACGCACGACACCTCCACATTCTGCACACGTTCAGCTCGGTGACGTCCCTCGCCTTCTTGATCCAGCAAGATGTCGAGGTAGTAGATGAGTTACGTCAGCACGACAGCATGGTGAAGGTGATGGTGATGTGATCTTCGCAGTGCTTATCCTAAGCACTACGAAAATATGACCGGGGGTGTAAACGGTGGAGGGGGGCGCCGTGCACAGCTAGGCAATTATCTGGGGTGTGCTAGGCGCCCCCCTCCCACATATATATAGGTGGGAGGAGAGGGGAGGCTGCCAGGAGGCACCCTAAGTAGGCCGATTCCTACTTCGGGTCCTCCCCTTGGCCGCCCCCCTGCCATGTTTGTCGGAGGGGGAAGGAAACATGGGGGAGAGGGAAGGAAGGGGAATCCTATTCGTCTCTTTCCTTTCCCTTCCCCTCTTTCCTTCTCCTCCTAGGCCGGCCCATATGGGGGACGCACCAGCCCCTTGTGGCTGGTGTGTTTCCCCTCTTGGCCCATAAGGCCCATATCATTTGTCGGGGGTGCCCGGAACCCCTTCCGGTGACCCGATAAGTACCCGGTACCCCCGAAACACTTCGGGTGTCCGAATACCATCGTCCTATATATCAATCTTTACCTCTCGACCATTTAGAGACTCCTCATCATGTCCGTGATCTCATCCAAGACTTCGAACAACATTCAGTCACCAAATCACATAACTCATATAATATTATATCGTCATCGAACGTTAAGTGTGCGGACCCTATGGGTTCCAGAACTATGTAGACATGACCGAGACACCTCTCCCGGTCAATAACCAATAGCGGAACCTAGATTCCCATATTGGCTCCTACATATTCTACGAAGATCTTTATCGGTCGAACCGTTATGACAACATACGTAATTCCCTTTGTCTATCGGTATGTTACTTGCCCGAGATTCGATCGTCGATATCTTCATACCTAGTTCAATCTCGTTGTCGACAAGTCTCTTTACTCGTTCCATAATACATCACCTCATGACTAACTCCTTAGTCGTTTGCTTGCAAGCTTATGATGTGTATTACCGAGAGGGCCCAGAGATACCTATCCGATACTCAGAGTGACAAATGCTAATCTTGATCTATGCCAACTCAACAAACACCTTTGGAGATACCTGTAGATCATATTTATAATCACCCAGTTACGTTGTGACATTTGATAGCACACAAGGAATTCCTCCGGTATCCGGGAGTTGCATAATCTCATAGTCGAAGGAATATGTATTCGACATAAAGAAAGCAATAGCAATAAACTGAATGATCATTATGCTAAGCTAACGGATGGGTCTTGTCCATCATATCATTCTCCTAATGATGTGATCCCGTTATCAAATGACAACTCATGTCTATGGTTAGGAAACCTTAATCATCTTTGATCAACGAGCTAGTCTAGTAGAGGCTCACTAGGGACATTGTGTTTGTTTATGTATTCACACATGTATTCAGGTTTCCGATCAATACAATTCTAGCATGAATAATAAACCTTTATCATGAATAAGGAGATATAAAATAACAACTTTATTATTGCCTCTAGGGCATATTTCCTTCAGTCTTCCACTTGCACTAGAGTCAATAATCTAGATCACATCTCCATGTGATTAACACCCATAGTTCACATCGCCATGTGACTAACACCCAAAGAGTTTACTAGAATCAATAATCTTGTTCACATCTCCATGTGATTAACACCCAAAGAGTACTAAGGTATTATCATGTTTTTCTTGTGAGAGAGGTTTAGTCAACGGGTCTGCCATTCAGATCCGTATGTATTTTGCAAGTTTCTATGTCTTCAATGCTCTGCATGGAGCTACTCTAGCTAATTGCTCCTACTTTCAATATGTATCCAGATTGAGACTCAGAGTCATCTGAATTGGTGTTTAAAGCTTGAATCGATGTAACTCTTTACAATGAACTCTTTATCACCTCCATATCCGAGAAACATTTCCTTAGTCCTCTTTAGGTACCTAACTATAATATTGACCGCTTTCCAGTGATCTACTCCTAGATCACTACTGTACCCCCTTGCCAAACTCATGGCAAGGCACACAACAGGTCTGGTACACAGCATGGCATACTTTATAGAACCTATGGCTGAGGCATAGGGAGTGACTTTCATTCTCTCTCTATCTTCTGTCGTGGTCGGGTTTTGAGTCTTACTCAACTTCACACCTTGTAACACAGGCAAGAACTCTTTCTTGGACTGATCCATTTTTGAACTTCTTCAAAACTTTATCAAGGTTTGTGCTTTGTGAAAGTCCCATCAAGCGTCTTGATCTATCCCTATAGATATTGATGCCCAATATATAAGCATCTTCACCAAGGTCTTTTATTGAAAAATTCTTATTCAAGTATCCTTTTATGCTATCCAGAAATTCTATATCATTTCCAATCAACAATATGTCATCCATATATAATATTAGAAATGCTACAAAGCTCCCACTCACTTTCTTGTAAATACAGGCTTCACCGTAAGTCTGTATAAAACCATATGCTTTGATCACCTCATCAAAGCGTACATTCCAACTCCGAGATGCTTGCACCAGTCCATGGATGGATCGCTGGAGCTTGCACACTTTGTTAGCACCTTTAGGATCGACAAAACCTTCTGGTTGCATCATATACAACTCTTCTTTAAGAAATCCATTAAGGAATGCAGTTTTGACATCCATTTGCCAAATTTCATAATTATAAAATGCAGCATCACTACGGGTGAGAAGGTCTCATCATAGTCAACCCCTTGAACTTGTTAAAAACCTTCTGCGACAAGTCGAGCTTTGTAGATGGTGGCATTACCATCAGCGTTTGTATTCTTCTTGAAGATCCATTTATTCTCAACGGCTTGCCGATCATCGGGCAAGTCCACCAAAGTCCACACTTTGTTTTCATACATGGATCCTATCTCAGATTTCATGGACTCAAGCCATTTATCGGAATCTGGGCTCATCATAGCATCTTCATTGTTCATAGGTTCGTCATGGTCTAGTAACATGACTTCCAGGACAGTATTACCGTACCACTCTGGCGCGGAACGTGCTTTGTTCGATCTATGAGGTCCAGTAGTAACTTGATCTGAAGTTTCATGATCATCATCATTAACTTCCTCTCTAGTTGGTGTAGGCATCACGGGAACAGATTTCTCTGATGTGCTACTTTCCAAATTGAAAGAACGTACAATTACCTCATCTAGTTCTACTTTCTCCCACTCACTTCTTTCGAGAGAAACTCCTTCTCTAGAAATGTTCCATTTTTGGCAATGAAGATCTTGCCTTCAGATCTATGGTAGAAGGTGTACCAATTGTTTCCTTAGGGTATCCTATGAAGACACACTTCTCCGATTTGGGTTCGAGCTTATCAGGGTGAAGCCTTTTGACATAAGTGTTGTGATGTCTACTAAACAACCTTCTTCTTGTAGACGTTGTTGGGCCTCCAAGTGCAGAAGTTTGTAGGACAGTAGCAAATTTCCCTCAAGTGGATGACCTAAGGTTTATCAATCCGTAGGAGGCGTAGGATGAAGATGGTCACTCTCAAGCAACCCTGCAACCAAATAATAAAGAGTCTCTTGTGTCCCCAACACACCCAATACAATGGTAAATTGTACAGGTGCACTAGTTCGGCGAAGAGATGGTGATACAAGTGGTATATGGATGGCAGATAATAGTTTTTGTAATCTGAAAATATAAAAACAGCAAGGTAACGAATGATAAAAGTGAGCATAAACGGTATTGCAATGATAGGAAACAAGGCCTAGGGTTCATACTTTCGCTAGTGTAAGTTCCCTCAACAATACTAACATAATTGGATCACATAACTATCCCTCAACATGCAAAAAAGAGTCACTCCAAAGTCACTAATAGCGGAGAACAAACGAAGAGATTGTGGTAGGGTACGAAACCACCTCAAAGTTATTCTTTCCAATCAATCCGTTGGGCTATTCCTATAAGTGTCACAAACAGCACTAGAGTTCGTACTAGAATAACACCTTAAGACACAAATCAACTAAAACCCTAATGTCACCTAGATACTCCAATGTCACCTCAAGTATCCGTGGGTATGATTATACGATATGCATCACACAATCTCATATTCATCTATTCAACCAACACATAGAACCTCAAAGAGTGCCCCAAAGTTCCTACCGGAGAATCACGATGAAAACATGTGCCAACCCCTATGCATAGGTTCGTGGGCGGAACCCGCAAGTTGATCACCAAAACATACATCAAGTGAATCATGTGGTATCCCATTGTCACCACAGATACGCACGGCAAGACATACATCAAGTGTTCTCAAATCTTTAAAGACTCAATCTGATAAGATACTTCAAAGGGGAAACTCAATTCATTACAAGAGAGTAGAGAGGGGAAGAAACATCATAGGATCCAAATATAATAGCAAAGCTCACGATACATCAAGATCGTATAACCTCAAGAACATGAGAGAGAGAGAGAGAGATCAAACACATAGCTACTGGTACATACCCTCAGCTCCAAGGGAGAACTACTCCCTCCTCGTCATGGAGAGCACCGGGATGATGAAGATGGCCATCGGAGAGGGATTCCCCCTCCGACAGGGTGCCGGAACGGGTCTAGATTGGCTTTCGGTGGCTACGGAGGCTTCTGGCGGCGGAACTCCCATTCTATCGCGCTCTTTGATGTTTTTAGGGTATATGGAGATATATAGGCGGAAGAAGTACATCAGGGGGGCCACGAGGGGCCCACGAGGGTGGAGGGCGCGCCGAGGGGGGTGGGCGTGCCCCCCTACCTCGTGGCCTCCTCGAAGCTTCCCTTACGTGCACTTCAAGTCTTCTGGGCTTCTTTCCTTCCAAAAATGGGTTCCGTGAAGTTTCAGGTCAATTGGACTCCGTTTGGTTTTCCTTTTCTTCGAAACCCTAAGACAAGGTAAAAACAGAAACTGGCACTGGGCTCTGGGTTAATAGGTTAGTCCCAAAAATGATATAAAAGTGTATAATAAAGCCCATAAACATCCAAAACAGTAGATAATATAGCATGGAGCAATCAAAAATTATAGATACGTTGGAGACGTATCAACATCCCCAAGCTTAATTCCTGCTCGTCCTCGAGTAGGTAAATGATAAAAATAGAATTTTTGATGCGGAGTGCTACTTGGCATAATTTCAATGTAATTCTTCTTAATTGTGGCATGAATATTCAAATCCGAAAGATTCAAGACAAAAGTTCATATTGACATAAAAATGATAATACTTCAAGCATACTCACTAAGCAATTATGTCTTCTCAAAATAACATCGCCAAAGAAAGTTCATCCCTACAAAATCATATAGTTTAGTCATGTTTCATTTTCGCCACACAAGAATGCTCTCATCATGCACAACCCCGATGACAAGCCAAGCAATTGTTTCATACTTTAGTAATCTCAAACCTATAAACTTTCACACAATATATGAGCGCGAGCCATGGACATAGCACTATGGGTGGAATAGAATATAATGAGGTGTTATGTGGAGAAGACAAAAAGGAGAAAGTCTCACATCAACGAGGCTAATCAATGGGCTATGGACATGCCCATCGATTGATGTTAATGCAAGGATTAGGGATTTCCATGCAACGGATGCACTAGAGCTATAAATGTATGAAAGATCAACAAAAGAAACTAAGTGGGTGTGCATCCAACTTGCTTGCTCACGAAGACCTATGGCACTTGAGGAGGCCCATTGTTGGAATATACAAGCCAAGTTCTATAATGAAAAATTCCCACTAGTATATGGAAGTGACAAAACAAGAGACTCTCTATCATGAAGATTATGGTGCTACTTTGAAGCACAAGTGTGGCAAAGGATAGTAGCATTATCCCTTCTCTCTTTTTCTCTCATTTTTCTTTTTTTTTCTTTTTTGGGCCTTCTCTTTTTATGGCCTTTCTCTCTTTTTTTGGGCCTTCTCTCTTTTTTAGGGCCTTCTCTCTCTTTTATATATTCCTCACTTGGGACAATGCTCTAGAAAATGATGATCATCACACTTCTATTTATTTACAACTCAATGATTACAACTCGATACTAGAACAAAGATGACTCTATATGAATGCCTCCGGCGGTATACCGGGATGTGCAATGATGAATGAGTGACATGTATGAAAGACTTATGAACGGTGGCTTTGCCACAAATACGATGTCAACTACATGATCATGCAAAGCAATATGACAATGATGAAGCGTGTCATAATAAACGGAACGGTGGAAAGTTGCATGGCAATATATCTCGGAATGGCTATGGAAATGCCATAATTGGTAGGTATGGTGGCTGTTTTGAGGAAGATATATAAGGAGGTTTATGTGTGATAGAGCGTATCATATCACGGGGTTTGGATGCACCGACGAAGTTTGCACCAACTCTCAATGTGAGAAAGGGCAATGCACGGTACCGAAGAGACTATCAAGGATGGAAGGGTGAGAGTGCATATAATCCATGGACTCAACATTAGTCATAAAAGAACTCACACACTTATTGCAAAAATCTACAAGTCATCAAAAACCTCGGTACTACGCGCATGCTCCTAGGTGGATAGATTGGTAGGAAAAGACCATCGCTCGTCCCCGACCGCCACTGATAAGGAGGACAATCAAATAACACCTCATGTTTCAAATTTGTTACATAAAGTTTACCATACGTGCATGCTACGGGACTTGCAAACTTCAGCACAAGCATTTATAAATTTCACAACTACTCAACTAGCACGACTTTGATATTATTACCTCCATATCTCAAAACAATCATCAAGCATCAAATTTCTCTTAGTATTCAAAACACTCATAAGAAAGTTTTTACTAATCTTGAATACCTAGCATATTAGGATTTTAAGCAAATTACCATGCTATTAAGACTCTCAAAATAATATAAGTGAAGCATGAGAGTTCATCTATTTCTTTCCACCATGCTCTAAAAGATATAAGTGAAGTACTAGAGCAAACAACAAACTACCCCGAAAGATATAAGTGAAGATCAATGAGTAGTTGAATAATTATGCAACTATGTGAAGACTCTCTAACATTTAAGAATTTCAGATCTTGGTATTTTATTCAAACAGCAAGCAAAACTAAATAAAAATAAAATTCTAAGAATGACAAACATCATGTGAAGAAGCAAAAACTTAAGATCAACCAAAACTAACCGATAATTGTTGAAGAAGAAAGGTGGGATGCCAACCGGGGCATCCCCAAGCTTAGATGCTTGAGACTTCTTGAAATATTATCTTGGGGTGCCTAGTGCATCCCCAAGCTTGAGCTTTTTTGTCTCCTTAATTCCTCTCATATCAAGGTCCCCCTAAATCTCAAAAGCTTCATCCACACAACACTCAACAATGACTCGTGAGATAAGTTAGTATAAAACATTGCAAAAACCTTATCATATTCTACTGTAGCAAATCAATAAAATTGTTATTCAACATTGCATACTAAATGCCTCTGAATATTTAATAGTCCTATCCTCAAATAGAATCATTAAAGAAGCAAACATATGCAAACAATGCAAACATAACAGCAATCTGCCTAAACAGGACAGTCTGTAAAAGAATGCAGCAACATCCATACTTCCCTAACTCCAAAAATTATGAAAGAAAATTCCCACTGTAGAAAATTTATCAGATCTTAATATGCAAAATGTTTCAACATTTTATCACATTCTGACTTTTCTAGGGAATTATTGCAACAGCGGTAAACTTTCCGTTTTCAAACAGCAACATGTGGACTTGTAAAATAGGCATAGTAAAGGCTATCAATGCCACTTTTATTGAAATAAAATATGCAAAACATTGTTCTAAATAACAGCAAACAAATCTTAACAAAATAAATTGACGCTCCAAGCAAAACACATATCATGTGGTGAATAAAAATATAGCTCCAAGTAAAGTTACCGATGAACGAAGACGAAAGAGGGGATGCCTTCCAGGGCATCCCCAAGCTTAGGCTCTTGGCTATCCTTGAATATTACCTTGGGGTGCCTTGAGAATCCCCAAGATTAGTCTCTTGCCACTCCTTATTCCATAGTCCATCGAATCCTTCCCCAAAACTTGAAAACTTCACAACACAAAACTTAACAGAAAACTCGTAAGCTCCGTTAGTATAAGAAAATAAATCACCACTTCAAGGTACTGTAATTAACTCATTATTTATTTATATTGGTGTTAAACTTACTTTATTACAACTTCTCTATGGTTTATAAACTCTTTTACTAGCCATAGATTCATCAATATAAGTAAATAACACATGAAAAACAGAATCTGTCAAAAACAGAACAGTCTGTAGTAATCTGGTTCAAACGTATACTTCTGGAACTCATAAAATTCTCAAATAAATTTCTGGACCTGAGTAATTTATCTATTAATAATCTTAAAAAATAATTAGCTAAATAAAACTCTCGAAATAAAAATGGCAGCAATTCTCGTGAGCGCTAAAGTTTCTGTTTTTTACAGCATGATCAACAAGGCTCTCCCCAAGTCTTCCCAAAGGTTCTACTTGGAACAAACACTAATTAAAAGCATAAAACGACATCTAAACAGAGGCTAGATGAATTATTTATTACTAAACAGGAACAAAAAGCAAGGAACTAAAATAAAATTGGGTTGCCTCCCAACAAGCGCTGTCGTTTAACGCCCCTAGCTAGGCATGATGATTTCAACGATGCTCACATAAAAGATAAGAATTGAGACATAAAGAGAGCATCATGAAGAATATGACTAGCACATTTAAGTGTAACATGCTTCCTATGAATAGGGATTTTGTGAGCAAACAACTTGTGGGAACAAGAATCAACTTGCATAGGAAGGTAAAACAAGCATAACTTCAAAACTTTAAGCACATAGAGAGGAAACTTAATATTATTGTAATTCCTACAAGCATAAATTCCTCCCTCATAATAATTTGAAGTAGCATCATGAATGAATTCAACAATATAACCAGTACCTAAAGCATTCTTTTCATGATCTACAAGCATAGAAATTTTATTACTCTCCACATAAGCAAAATTCTTCTCATTCGGGATAGTGGGAGTATCATAAGAGACTTGGATACTATAAATTGTTTCCACATTAAAAGAGTAATGTTCAGAAAAGGGTTAACCATAATCATGACCAGTTTTACAAATATAATCCTCACTAATTTTTATAGCGTATGTATCATCACAATAATTATCATAAGTAGGAAGCATGTTATTATCATTATAAATTTGCATATTAAAACTTGGGATACTAAAAATATCATCTTCATTAAGCGTAGCATCCCCAAGCTTGGGACAAACATTAATTGCAGAAAATATATTCTCAAAAACATCATCTTCATCAAACATAGCATCCCCAAGCTTGGGCCTTTTCATATCATAAGCATAATCACTCTCATCATTAATAGTATGGATAGCACCAATAGTATAGCAATTATCATATTCTTTCAAGCAAGTGCCAAAAAGATTTTCAAGATCATAAGAAGTATCATTATCTTCCACAATTATTTTTTCATGAGGCACAATAGTAATAGGAGCACCATTATTTGGGAGGGGTACCTTTTTACCTCTCTTACCTTTTCTTTTCTTCTTCTTCACCACATCATGTGTGGGTTCAATCCTCTTTATGGAGCTCCTTATTAATGAGATTGGTTGAATAGGAGGATCCTTCTCTTTACCAGATTCATCATAAGAAATAATAGGAGGATATTGGGAAGTCTCTTCCCTTTCATTAGTATTCTCTTCATCTTCTATTTGTTTTCTTTTTTATGTAGTTGGCAATATAAGGATTTTCAATACAATTCACCACACAATACATATAAATTTCCTCTAGATCAAATCCAAGAAGTTTATAACGGGCAAATTTTGGAAGATAATTAGTTATATGTTTCATTTCTTCGGAGCCCATAAGCAAACTAAGTTCATTATAATGTGCAAGGGAAATCAAGTCATCACAATTTTTGGACATGATTAGATCATGAAACAATTTGCATCGGATAGCTAAATGACCACTTTCATTGCAAAGTCCACAAGTACGGCCAAGAAAATTTACATTTTCAGCACAATCATCTAGCCTTTCTTGCAACAATTTAGTTTCTAAGTACTTATGCCTCATGCAATATCTATCTTCCCTATTTGGTGTGTACTTACAAACCCAATGCACTCCACAAAAATTGACATGTTTATAGGAGACATCATCACTAGTGCAATCATCATTAGTATCATGGATATTCAAAGAATTCGTACTAACAACATTGCAATCATGCTCATCATTCAAAGATTTAGTGCCAAACATTTTATAGATTTATTCTTCTAGCACTTGAGCACAATTTTCCTTTCCATCTTACTCACGAAAGATATTAAAAAGATGAAGCGTATGAGACAAACTCAGTTCCATATTTTTGTGGTTTTCTTTTATAAACTAAACTAGTGATAAAACAAGAAACTAAAAGACTCGATTGCAAGATCTAAAGATATACCTTCAAGCGCTAACCTCCCCGGCAACGGCGCCAGAAAAGAGCTTGATGTCTACTACACAACCTTCTTCTTGTAGACGTTGTTGGGCCTCCAAGTGCAGAGGTTTGTAGGACAGTAGCAAATTTCCCTCAAGTGGATGACCTAAGGTTTATCAATCCATAGGAGGCGTAGGATGAAGATGGTCTCTCTCAAGCAAACCTGCAACCAAATAACAAAGAGTCTCTTGTGTCCCCAACACACCCAATACAATGGTAAATTGTATAGGTGCACTAGTTCCGCGAAGAGATGGTGATACAAGTGGTATATGGATGGTAGATAATAGTTTTTGTAATCTGAAAATATAAAAATAGCAAGGTAACGAATGATAAAAGTGAGCATAAACTGTATTGCAATGATAGGAAACAAGGCCTAGGGTTCATACTTTCGCTAGTGTAAGTTCCCTCAACAATACTAACATAATTGGATCACATAACTATCCCTCAACATGCAAAAAAGAGTCACTCCAAAGTCACTAATAGCGGAGAACAAACGAAGAGATTATGGTAGGGTACGAAACCACCTCAAAGTTATTCTTTCCAATAAATCCGTTGGGCTATTCCTATAAGTGTCACAAACAGCTCTAGAGTTCGTACTAGAATAACACCTTAAGACACAAATCAACCAAAACCCTAATGTCACCTAGATACTCCAATGCCACCTCAAGTATCCATGGGTATGATTATACGATATGCATCACACAATCTCATATTCATCTATTCAACCAACACATAGAACCTCAAAGAGTGCCCCAAAGTTCCTACCGGAGAATCACGACGAAAACATGTGCCAACCCCTATGCATAGGTTCATGGGCGGAACCCGCAAGTTGACCACCAAAACATACATCAAGTGAATCACGTGATATCCCATTGTCACCACAGATACACATAGCAAGACATACATCAAGTGTTCTCAAATGTTTAAAGACTTAATCCGATAAGATACTTCAAAGGGGAAACTCAATTCATTACAAGAGAGTAGAGGGGGGAAGAAACATCATAGGATCCAAATATAATAGCAAAGCTCACGATACATCAAGATCATATCACCTCAAGAACACGAGAGAGAGAGAGAGAGAGATCAAACACATAGCTACTGGTACATACCCTCAGCCCCGAGGGAGAACTACTCCCTCCTCGTCATGGAGAGCACCAGGATGATGAAGATGGCCACCGGAGAGGGATTCCCCCCTCCGAGAGGGTGCCAGAACGGGTCTAGATTGGTTTTCGGTGGCTACGGAGGCTTCTGGCGGCGGAACTCCCGATCTATCGTGCTCTCTGATGTTTTTAGGTTATATGGAGATATATAGGTGGAAGAAGTACATCAGGGGGGCCACGAGGGGCCCACGAGGGTGGAGGGCGCGCCTGTAACACCCCGGATGTAACTTTCCCAATTCGTACTCCAACTCTTGCCGTTTCCGGCATTAAGTTAATTATTTTCTCGGGTTCGGGTTTTTGTCTCCGTGTGTTGTTATTGTTGTCATGCATCTCATATCATGTCATCATGTGCATTGCATTTGCATACGTGTTCGTCTCATGCATTCGAGCATTTTCCCCGTTGTCCGTTTTGCATTCCGGCGCTTCGTTCTCCTCCGGTGGTCATTTCTACCTTTCTTTCGTGTGTGGGGATTAAACATTTCCGGATTGGATCGAGACTTGCCAAGCGGCCTTGGTTTACTACCGGTAGACCGCCTGTCAAGTTTCGTACCATTTGGACTTCGTTTGATACTCCAACGGTTAACCGAGGGACCGAAAAGGCCTCATGTGTGTTGCAGCCCAACACCCCTCCAATTTGGCCCCAAACCAACCTAAGCCTTCTCCATCATCTAGAGCATTCGATCACGATCGCGTGGCCGAAAACCGCACCTCATTTGGAGCTTCCTAGCTCCCTCTATCTATAAAACTAGCCCCTCCTCCGAAAATTCCGGATCTTCTCCTACCCTAACCCTAGCCCTTTCTTCATCCGCGCGCCGGACGTGTCCGCCGGCGCCGGACAAAAACTGCCGCCGCCGCCCGCGCAAGTGGCGTCCCGCCGCGTGCCGCCGCCCGCGCAAGTGGCGTCCCGCCGCGTGCCGCCGCCCGAGGCCCGCGAAGCCCTCTCGGGGCCCCCGCGGCCCGTAGCCGCCTCCGATCCACCGCGCCACCGCCGCCTTCTCCTACCTC
>NW_025229803.1:18438-18961 GCF_018294505.1 Triticum aestivum | reverse complement strand
GTCGAGGCGGACGTGGTCGCGGTAGCGACGACGGACGCCGAGACGAGCACGTGACAGCGCTACCATCTTGTCTATCTTAGGGTAACGCGAGTCGAGGCGGACGTTGTCGCGGTAGCGACGACGGACGCCGAGACGAGCACGTGACACTGCTGCCACCCTGTCTTACTTGGGGCAACGTGATTCGAGGCGGACGTCCTCGCAGTAGCGACGACGGACGCTGAGACGAGCACGTGACACCACTGCCACCCTGTCTTTCTTAGGGTAATGCGAGTCGAGGCGGACGTTGTCGCGGTAGCGACGACGGACACCGAGACGAGCACGTGACACCGCTGCCACCCTGTCTAACTTGGGGTAACGCGAGTCGAGGCAGACGTCCTCGCAGTAGCGACGACGGACACCGAGACGAGCACGTGACACCAGGGCCACCCTGTCTATCATAGGGTAACGCCAATCGAGGCAGACGTCGTCGCGGTAGCGACGACGGACGCCGAGACGAGCACGTGACACCACTGCCACCCTGTCT
>NW_025229803.1:15749-16317 GCF_018294505.1 Triticum aestivum | reverse complement strand
AGCGACGACGGACGCCGAGACGAGCACGTGACACCGCAGCCACCCTGTCTAACTTGGGCCAACGTGATTCGAGGCGGACGTCCTCGCAGTAGCGACGACGGACGCTTAGACGAGCACGTGACACCACTGCCACCCTGTCTATCTTAGGGTAACGCGAGTCGAGGCGGATGTCGTCGCGGTAGCGACGACGGACGCCGAGACGAGCACGTGACACCAGGGCCACCCTGTCTATCTTAGGGTAACGCGAGTCGAGGCGGACGTCGTCGCCGTAGCGACGTCGGACACCGAGACGAGCACGTGACACCACTGCCACCCTGTCTATCTTAGGGTAACGTGAGTCAAGGCGGACGTTGTCGCGGTAGCGACGACGGACGCCGAGACGAGCATGTGACACCACTGCCACCCTGTCTATCTTAGGGTAACGCGAGTCGAGGCGGACGTGGTCGCGGTAGCGACGACGGACGCCGAGACAAGCACGTGACACCGCTACCATCCTGTCTATCTTGGGGCAACGTGAGTCGAGGCGGACGTCCTCGCAGTAGCGACGACGGGCGCCGAGACGAGCACG
>NW_025229803.1:13202-13935 GCF_018294505.1 Triticum aestivum | reverse complement strand
GCACGTGACACCAGGGCCACCCTGTCTATCATAGGGTAACGCCAGTCGAGGCGGACGTCGTCGCGGTAGCGACGACGGATGCCGAGACGAGCACGTGAGACCAGGGCCACCCTGTCTAACTTAGGGTAACGCGAGTCGAGGCGGACGTCGTCGCGGTAGCGACGACGGACGCCGAGACGAGCACGTGACACCAGGGCCACCCTGTCTATCTTAGGGTAACGCGAGTCGAGGCGGACGTCGTCGCCGTAGCGACGTCGGACGCCGAGACGAGCACATGACACCACTGCCACCCTGTCTATCTTAGGGTAACGCAAGTCTAGGCGGACGTTGTCGCGGTAGCGACGACGTACGCCGAGACGAGCACGTGACACCACTGCCACCCTGTCTATCTTAGGGTAACGCGAGTCGAGGCGGACGTGGTCGCGGTAGCGACGACGAACGTCGAGACGAGCACGTGACACCGCTGCCACCCTGTCTATCTTGGGGCAAGGTGAGTCAAGGCGGACGTCCTCGCAGTAGCGACGACGGAGGCCGAGACGAGCATGTGAGACCACTGCCACCCTGTCTATCTTAGGGTAATGCGAGTCGAGGCGGACGTCGTCACGGTTGCGACGACGGACGCCGAGACGAGCACGTGACACCAGGGCCACCCTGTCTATCTTAGGGTAACGCGAGTCGAGGCGGACGTCTTCGCCGTAGCGACGTCAGACGCCGAGACGAGCACGTGACACCA
>NW_025229803.1:11433-11858 GCF_018294505.1 Triticum aestivum | reverse complement strand
AAGGCGGACGTTGTCGCGGTAGCGACGACGGACGCCGAGACGAGCACGTGACACCACTGCCACCCTGTCTATCTTAGGGTAACGCGAGTCGAGGCGGACGTTGTTGCGGTAGCGACGACGGACGCCGAGACGAGCACGTGACACCGCTGCCACCCTGTCTATCTTGCGGTAACGCGAGTCGAGGCGGACGTCGTCGCGGTAGCGAGGACAGACGTGGAGACGAGCACGTGACACCACTGCCACCCTGTCTATCTTAGGGTAACGCGAGTCCAGGCGGACGTTGTCGCGGTAGCGACGACTGACGCCGAGACGAGCACGTGACACCACTGCCACCCTGTCTATCTTAGGGTAACGCGAGTCGAGGCGGACGTGTCGCGGTAGCGACGACGGACGCCGAGACGAGCACGTGACACCGCTGCCACCCT
>NW_025229803.1:10747-11363 GCF_018294505.1 Triticum aestivum | reverse complement strand
TAACGCGAGTCGAGGCGGACGTTGTTGCGGTAGCGACGACGGACGCCGAGACGAGCACGTGACACCGCTGCCACCCTGTCTATCTTGCGGTAACGCGAGTCGAGGCGGACGTCGTCGCGGTAGCGATGACAGACGCCGAGACGAGCACGTGACACCACTGCCACCCTGTCTATCTTAGGGTAACGCGAGTCCAGGCGGACGTTGTCGCGGTAGCGACGACTGACGCCGAGACGAGCAGGTGACACCACTGCCACCCTGTCTATCTTAGGGTAACGCGAGTCGAGGCGGACGTCCTCGCGGTAGCGACGACGGACGCCGAGACGAGCACGTGACACCGCTGCCACCCTATCTAACTTGGGGTAACGCGAGTCGAGGCGGACGTCGTCGCGGTAGCGACGACAGACACCGAGACGAGCACGTGACACCACTGCCACCCTGTCTATCTTACGGTAACGCGAGTCGAAGCGGATATCGTCGCGGTAGCGACGACGGACGCCGAGACGAGCACGTGAGACCACTGCCACCCTGTCCATCTTAGGGTAACGCGAGTCGAGGCGGATGTCGTCGCGGTAGCGACGTCAGCCGCCGAGACGAGCACGTGACACCACTGCCACCC
>NW_025229803.1:9001-10737 GCF_018294505.1 Triticum aestivum | reverse complement strand
CTGTCTATCTTAGGGTAACGCGAGTCGAGGCGGAAATCGTCGCGGTAGCGACGACGGACGCCGAGACGAGCACGTGAGACCACTGCCACCCTGTCCATCTTAGGGTAACGCGAGTCGAGGAGGATGTCGTCGCGGTAGCGACGACGGATGCCGAGACGAGCACGTGACACCAGGGCCACCCTGTCTATCTTAGAGTAACGCGAGTCGAGGCGGACGTCGTCGCCATAGCGACGTCGGACGCCGAGACGAGCACGTGACACCACTGCCACCCTGTCTATGTTAGGGTAACGCGAGTCAAGGCGGACGTTGCCGCGGCAGCGACGACGGACGCCGAGACGAGCACGTGACAGCACTGCCACCCTGTCTATCTTAGGGTAACGCGAGACGAGGCGGACGTTGTGGCGGTAGCGACGACGGACGCCGAGACGAGCACGTGACACCGCTGCCACCCTATCTATCTTGCGGTAACGCGAGTCGAGGCGGACGTCGTCGCGGTAGCGATGACAGATGCCGAGACGAGCACGTGACACCACTGCCACCCTGTCTATCTTAGGGTAACGCGAGTCGAGGCGGATATCGTCGCGGTAGCGACGACGGATGCCGAGACGGGCACGTGAGACCACTGCCACCCTGTCCATCTTAGGGTAACGCGAGTCGAGGCGGAAGTCGTCGCGGTAGCGACGTCGGCCGCCGAGACGAGCACGTGACACCGCTGCCACCCTGTCTATCTTGCGGTAACGCGAGTCGAGGCGGACGTGGTCGCGGTAGCGACGACGGACGCCGAGACGAGCACGTGACACCGCTGCCACCCTGTCTATCTTGGGGCAACGTGAGTCGAGGTGGACGTCCTCGCCGTAGCGACGACGGACGCCGAGACGAGCACGTGAGACCCCTGCCACCCTGTCTATCTTAGGGTAACGCGAGTCGAGGCGGACGTCGTCGCGGTTGCGACGACGGACGCCGAGACGAGCACGTGGCACCAGGGCCACCCTGTCTATCTTAGGGTAACGCGAGTCGAGGCGGACGTCGTCGCCGTAGCGACGTCGGACGCCGAGACGAGCACGTGACACCACTGCCACCCTGTCTATCTTAGGGTAACGCGAGTCGAGGCGGACGTCGTCGTCGTAGCGACGTCGGACGCCGAGACGAGCACGTGACACCACTGCCACCCTGTCTATCCTAGGGTAACGCGAGTCAAGGCGGACGTTGTCGCGGTAGCGACGACGGACGCCGAGACGAGCACGTGACCCCACTGCCACCCTGTCTATCTTAGGGTAACGCGAGTCGAGGCGGACGTTGTTGCGGTAGCGACGACGGACGCCGAGACGAGCACGTGACACCGCTGCCACCCTGTCTATCTTGGGGCAACGTGAGTCGAGGCGGACGTCCTCGCCGTAGCGACGACGGACGCCGAGACGAGCACGTGAGACCACTGCCACCCTGTCTATCTTAGGGTAACGCGAGTCGAGGCGGACGTCGTCGCGGTTGCGACGACGAACGCCGAGACGAGCACGTGGCACCAGGGCCACCCTGTCTATCTTAGGGTAACGCGAGTCGAGGCGGACGTCGTCGCCGTAGCGACGTCGGACGCCGAGACGAGCACGTGACAACACTGCCACCCTGTCTATCTTAGGGTAACGCGAGTCAAGGCGGACGTTGTCGCGGTAGCAACGACGTACGCCGAGACGAGCACGTGACACCACTGCCACCCTGTCTATCTTAGGGTAACGCGAGTC
>NW_025229803.1:8142-8682 GCF_018294505.1 Triticum aestivum | reverse complement strand
CGTGACACCAGGGCCACCCTGTCTATCTTAGGGTAACGCGAGTCGAGGCGGACGTCGTCGCCGTAGCAACGCCGGACGCCGAGACAAGCACGTGAAACCACTGCCACCCTGTCTATCTTAGGGTAACGCGAGTCAAGGCGGACGTTGTCGTGGTAGCGACGACGGACGCCGAGACGAGCACGTGACACCACTGCCACCCTGTCTATCTTTGGGTAACGCGAGCCAAGGCGGACGTTGTCGCCGTAGCGACGACGGGCGCCGAGACGAGCACGTGACACCACTGCCACCCTGTCTATCTTAGGGTAACGCGAGTCGAGGCGGACATCGTCGCGGTAGCGACGACGGACGCCGAGACGAGCACGTGACACCGCTGCCACCCTGTCTAACTTGGGGTAATGCGAGTCGAGGCGGACGTCGTCGTGGTAGCGACGACAGACGCCGAGACGAGCACGTGACACCCCTGCCACCCTGTCTATCATACGGTAACGCCAGTCGAGACGGACGTCGTCGCGGTAGCGACGACGGATGCCGAGACGAGCA
>NW_025229803.1:6474-7344 GCF_018294505.1 Triticum aestivum | reverse complement strand
CGTTGTCGCGGTAGCGACGACGGACGCCGAGACGAGCACGTGACACCGCTGCCACCCTGTCTAACTTGGGGTAACGCGAGTCGAGGCGGACGTCGTCGCGGTAGCGACGACAGACGCCGAGACGAGCACGTGACACCACTGCCACCCTGTCTATCTTAGGGTAACGCGAGTCGAGGCGGATATCGTCGCGGTAGCGACGACGGACGCCGAGACGAGCACGTGAGACCACTGCCACCCTGTCCATCTTAGGGTAACGCGAGTCGAGGCGGATGTCGTCGCGGTAGCGACGACGGATGCCGAGACGAGCACGTGACACCAGGGCCACCCTGTCTATCTTAGAGTAACGCGAGTCGAGGCGGACGTCGTCGCCGTAGCGACGTCGGACGCCGAGACGAGCACGTGACACCACTGCTACCCTGTCTATCTTAGGGTAACGCGAGTCAAGGCGGACGTTGTCGTGGTAGCGACGACGGACGCCGAGACGAACACGTGACACCACTGCCACCCTGTCTATCTTAGGGTAACGCGAGTCGAGGCGGACGTGGTCGCGGTAGCGACGACGGACGCCGAGACGAGCACGTGACACCGCTGCCACCCTGTCTATCTTGGGGCAACGTGAGTCGAGGCGGACGTCCTCGCAGTAGCGACGACGGACGCCGAGACGAGCACGTCACACCACTGCCACCCTGTCTATCTTAGTGTAACGCGAGTCGAGGCGGACGTCGTCGCGGTAGCGACGACGGATGCCGAGACGAGCACGTGACACCAGGGCCACCCTGTCTATCTTAGGGTAACGCGAGTCGAGGCGGACGTCGTCGCCGTAGCGACGTCGGACGCCGAGACGAGCACGTGACACCACTGCCACCCTGT
>NW_025229803.1:6094-6464 GCF_018294505.1 Triticum aestivum | reverse complement strand
CGAGGCGGACGTCGTCGCCGTAGCGACGACCGACGCCGAGACGAGCACGTGACACCACTGCCACCCTTTCTATCTTACGGTAACGCGAGTCAAAGCGGATATCATCGCGGTAGTGACGACGGACGCCGAGACGAGCACGTGAGACCACTGCCACCCTGTCCATCTTAGGGTAACGCGAGTCGAGGCGGATGTCGTCGCGGTAGCGACGTCAGCCGCCGAGACAAGCACGTGACACCACTGCCACCCCGTCTATCTTAGGGTAACGCGAGTCGAGGCGGACGTCGTCGCAGTAGCGACGACGGACGCCGAGACGAGCACGTGACACCAGGGCCACCCTGTCTATCATAGGGTAACGCCAGTCGAGGCAGAC
>NW_025229803.1:5187-6084 GCF_018294505.1 Triticum aestivum | reverse complement strand
AGCGACGACGGAGGCTGAGACGAGCACGTGAGACCACTGCCACCCTGTCTATCTTAGGGTAACGCGAGTCGAGGCGGACGTCGTCGCGGTTGCGACAACGGACACCGAGACGAGCACGTGGCACCAGGGCCACCCTGTCTATCTTAGGGTAACGCGAGTCGAGGCGGACGTGGTCGCGGTAGCGACGACGGACGCCGAAACGAGCACGTGACACCGCTGCCACCCTGTCTATCTTGGGGCAACGTGAGTCGAGGCGGACGTCCTTGCCGTAGCGACGACGGACGCTGAGACGAGCACGTGAGACCGCTGCCACCCTGTCTATCTTAGGGTAACGCGAGTCAAGGCGGACGTCGTCGCGGTAGCGATGACAGACGCCGAGACGAGCACGTGACACCACTGCCACCCTGTCTATCTTAGGGTAACGCGAGTCAAGGCGGACGTTGTCGCGGTAGCGACGACTGACGCCGAGACGAGCACGTGACACCACTGCCACCCTGTCTGTCTTAGGGTAACGCGAGTCGAGGCGGACGTGGTCGCGGTAGCGACGACGGACGCCGAAACAAGCACGTGACACCGCTGCCACCCTGTCTATCTTGGGGCAACGTGAGTCGAGGCGGACGTCCTCGCCGTAGCGACGACGGACGCTGAGACGAGCACGTGAGACCACTGCCACCCTGTCTATCTTAGGGTAACGCGAGTCGAGGCGGACGTCGTCGCGGTTGCGACAACGGACACCGAGACGAGCACGTGGCACCAGGGCCACCCTGTCTATCTTAGGGTAACGCGAGTCGAGGCGGACGTCGTCGCCGTAGCAACGTCGGACGCCGAGACGAGCACGTGACACCACTGCCACCCTGTCTAACTTGGGGTAACGCGAGTCGAGGCGGACGTCGTCGC
>NW_025229803.1:4638-5177 GCF_018294505.1 Triticum aestivum | reverse complement strand
TTAGGGTAACGCGAGTCAAGGCGGACGTTGTCGCGGTAGCGACGACTGACGCCGAGACGAGCACGTGACACCACTGCCACCCTGTCTATCTTAGGGTAACGCGAGTCGAGGCGGACGTTGTCGCGGTAGCGACGACGGACGCCGAGACGAGCACGTGACACCGCTGCCACCCTGTCTAACTTGGGGTAACGCGAGTCGAGGCGGACGTCGTCGCGGTAGCGACGACAGACACCGAGACGAGCACGTGACACCACTGCCACCCTGTCTATCTTACGGTAACGCGAGTCGAAGCGGATATCGTCGCGGTAGCGACGACGGACGCCGAGACGAGCACGTGAGACCACTGCCACCCTGTCCATCTTAGGGTAACGCGAGTCGAGGTGGATGTCGTCGCGGTAGCGACGTCAGCCGCCGAGACGAGCACGTGACACCACTGCCACCCCGTCTATCTTAGGGTAACGCGAGTCGAGGCAGACGTCCTCGCAGTAGCGACGACGGACGCCGAGACGAGCACGTGACACCAAGGCCACCCTGTCTAT
>NW_025229803.1:4012-4628 GCF_018294505.1 Triticum aestivum | reverse complement strand
TAACGCGAGTCGAGGCGGACGTTGTTGCGGTAGCGACGACGGACGCCGAGACGAGCACGTGACACCGCTGCCACCCTGTCTATCTTGCGGTAACGCGAGTCGAGGCGGACGTCGTCGCGGTAGCGATGACAGACGCCGAGACGAGCACGTGACACCACTGCCACCCTGTCTATCTTAGGGTAACGCGAGTCCAGGCGGACGTTGTCGCGGTAGCGACGACTGACGCCGAGACGAGCAGGTGACACCACTGCCACCCTGTCTATCTTAGGGTAACGCGAGTCGAGGCGGACGTCCTCGCGGTAGCGACGACGGACGCCGAGACGAGCACGTGACACCGCTGCCACCCTATCTAACTTGGGGTAACGCGAGTCGAGGCGGACGTCGTCGCGGTAGCGACGACAGACACCGAGACGAGCACGTGACACCACTGCCACCCTGTCTATCTTACGGTAACGCGAGTCGAAGCGGATATCGTCGCGGTAGCGACGACGGACGCCGAGACGAGCACGTGAGACCACTGCCACCCTGTCCATCTTAGGGTAACGCGAGTCGAGGCGGATGTCGTCGCGGTAGCGACGTCAGCCGCCGAGACGAGCACGTGACACCACTGCCACCC
>NW_025229803.1:2266-4002 GCF_018294505.1 Triticum aestivum | reverse complement strand
CTGTCTATCTTAGGGTAACGCGAGTCGAGGCGGAAATCGTCGCGGTAGCGACGACGGACGCCGAGACGAGCACGTGAGACCACTGCCACCCTGTCCATCTTAGGGTAACGCGAGTCGAGGAGGATGTCGTCGCGGTAGCGACGACGGATGCCGAGACGAGCACGTGACACCAGGGCCACCCTGTCTATCTTAGAGTAACGCGAGTCGAGGCGGACGTCGTCGCCATAGCGACGTCGGACGCCGAGACGAGCACGTGACACCACTGCCACCCTGTCTATGTTAGGGTAACGCGAGTCAAGGCGGACGTTGCCGCGGCAGCGACGACGGACGCCGAGACGAGCACGTGACAGCACTGCCACCCTGTCTATCTTAGGGTAACGCGAGACGAGGCGGACGTTGTGGCGGTAGCGACGACGGACGCCGAGACGAGCACGTGACACCGCTGCCACCCTATCTATCTTGCGGTAACGCGAGTCGAGGCGGACGTCGTCGCGGTAGCGATGACAGATGCCGAGACGAGCACGTGACACCACTGCCACCCTGTCTATCTTAGGGTAACGCGAGTCGAGGCGGATATCGTCGCGGTAGCGACGACGGATGCCGAGACGGGCACGTGAGACCACTGCCACCCTGTCCATCTTAGGGTAACGCGAGTCGAGGCGGAAGTCGTCGCGGTAGCGACGTCGGCCGCCGAGACGAGCACGTGACACCGCTGCCACCCTGTCTATCTTGCGGTAACGCGAGTCGAGGCGGACGTGGTCGCGGTAGCGACGACGGACGCCGAGACGAGCACGTGACACCGCTGCCACCCTGTCTATCTTGGGGCAACGTGAGTCGAGGTGGACGTCCTCGCCGTAGCGACGACGGACGCCGAGACGAGCACGTGAGACCCCTGCCACCCTGTCTATCTTAGGGTAACGCGAGTCGAGGCGGACGTCGTCGCGGTTGCGACGACGGACGCCGAGACGAGCACGTGGCACCAGGGCCACCCTGTCTATCTTAGGGTAACGCGAGTCGAGGCGGACGTCGTCGCCGTAGCGACGTCGGACGCCGAGACGAGCACGTGACACCACTGCCACCCTGTCTATCTTAGGGTAACGCGAGTCGAGGCGGACGTCGTCGTCGTAGCGACGTCGGACGCCGAGACGAGCACGTGACACCACTGCCACCCTGTCTATCCTAGGGTAACGCGAGTCAAGGCGGACGTTGTCGCGGTAGCGACGACGGACGCCGAGACGAGCACGTGACCCCACTGCCACCCTGTCTATCTTAGGGTAACGCGAGTCGAGGCGGACGTTGTTGCGGTAGCGACGACGGACGCCGAGACGAGCACGTGACACCGCTGCCACCCTGTCTATCTTGGGGCAACGTGAGTCGAGGCGGACGTCCTCGCCGTAGCGACGACGGACGCCGAGACGAGCACGTGAGACCACTGCCACCCTGTCTATCTTAGGGTAACGCGAGTCGAGGCGGACGTCGTCGCGGTTGCGACGACGAACGCCGAGACGAGCACGTGGCACCAGGGCCACCCTGTCTATCTTAGGGTAACGCGAGTCGAGGCGGACGTCGTCGCCGTAGCGACGTCGGACGCCGAGACGAGCACGTGACAACACTGCCACCCTGTCTATCTTAGGGTAACGCGAGTCAAGGCGGACGTTGTCGCGGTAGCAACGACGTACGCCGAGACGAGCACGTGACACCACTGCCACCCTGTCTATCTTAGGGTAACGCGAGTC
>NW_025229803.1:1716-2256 GCF_018294505.1 Triticum aestivum | reverse complement strand
CGTGACACCAGGGCCACCCTGTCTATCTTAGGGTAACGCGAGTCGAGGCGGACGTCGTCGCCGTAGCAACGCCGGACGCCGAGACAAGCACGTGAAACCACTGCCACCCTGTCTATCTTAGGGTAACGCGAGTCAAGGCGGACGTTGTCGTGGTAGCGACGACGGACGCCGAGACGAGCACGTGACACCACTGCCACCCTGTCTATCTTTGGGTAACGCGAGCCAAGGCGGACGTTGTCGCCGTAGCGACGACGGGCGCCGAGACGAGCACGTGACACCACTGCCACCCTGTCTATCTTAGGGTAACGCGAGTCGAGGCGGACATCGTCGCGGTAGCGACGACGGACGCCGAGACGAGCACGTGACACCGCTGCCACCCTGTCTAACTTGGGGTAATGCGAGTCGAGGCGGACGTCGTCGTGGTAGCGACGACAGACGCCGAGACGAGCACGTGACACCCCTGCCACCCTGTCTATCATACGGTAACGCCAGTCGAGACGGACGTCGTCGCGGTAGCGACGACGGATGCCGAGACGAGCA
>NW_025229803.1:947-1706 GCF_018294505.1 Triticum aestivum | reverse complement strand
ACGTCGTCGCGGTAGCGACTACGGACGCCGAGACGCGCACGTGACACCACTGCCACCCCGTCTATCTTAGGGTAACGCGAGTCGAGGCGGACGTCCTCGTAGTAGCGACGACGGACGCCGAGACGAGCACGTGACACCAGGGCCACCCTGTCTATCATAGGGTAACGCCAGTCGAGGCGGACGTCGTCGTGGTAGCGACGACGGATGCCGAGACGAGCACGTGACACCAGGGCCACCCTGTCTATCTTAGGGTAACGCGAGTCGAGGCGGACGTCGTCGCGGTAGCGACGACGGAAGCCGAGATGAGCACGTGACACCAGGGCCACCCTGTCTATCTTAGGGTAACGCGAGTCGAGGGGGACGTCATCGCCGTAGCGACGACGGACGCCGAGACGAGCACGTGACACCGCTGCCACCCTGTCTATCTTGGGGCAACGTGAGTCGAGGCGGACGTCCTCGCCGTAGCGACGACGGACGCCGAGACGAGCAGGTGAGACCACTGCCACCCTGTCTATCTTAGGGTAACGCGAGTCGAGGCGGACGTCGTCGCGGTTGCGACGACGGACGCCGAGATGAGCACGTGGCACCAGGGCCACCCTGTCTATCTTAGGGTAACGCTAGTCGAGGCGGACGTCGTCGCCGTAGCGACGTCGGACGCCGAGACGAGCATGTGACACCACTGCCACCCTGTCTATCTTAGGGTAACGCGTGTCCAGGCGGACGTTGTCGCGGTAGCGACGACGGACGCCGAGACGAGCA
>NW_025229803.1:0-937 GCF_018294505.1 Triticum aestivum | reverse complement strand
TGACACCACTGCCACCCAGTCTATCTTAGGATAACGCGAGTCAAGGCGGACGTTGTCGCGGTAGCGACGACGGACGCCGAGACGAGCACGTGACACCACTCCCACCCTGTCTATCTTAGGGTAACGCGAGTCGAGGCGGACATCGTCGCGGTAGCGACGTCGGACGCCGAGACGAGCGCGTGACACCACTTCCACCCTGTCTATTTTAGGGTAACGCGAGTCGAGGCGGACGTCGTCGGGGTAGCGACGTCGGACGCCGAGACGAGCACGTGACACCACTGCCACCCTGTCTATCTTAGGGTAACGCGAGTCGAGGCGCACGTTGTCGCGGTAGCAACGACGGACGCCGAGACGAGCACGTGACACCAGGGCCACGCTGTCTATCTTAGGGTAACGCGAGTCGAGGCGAACGTCGTCGCCGTAGCGACGACGGACGCCGAAACGAGCACGTGACACCACTGCCACCCTGTCTATCTTAGGGTAAGGCGAGCCGAGGCGGACGTCGTCGCGGTAGCGATGTCGGACACCGAGACGAGCACGTGACACCACTGCTACCCTGTCTATCTTAGGGTAACGCGAGTCGAGGCGGACGTTGTCGCGGTAGCGACGACGGACACTGAGACGAGCACGTGACACCGCTGCCACCCTGTCTATCTTGGGGTAACGCGAGTCGAGGCGGACGTCGTGGCGGTAGCGACGACAGACGCCGAGACGAGCACGTGACACCACTGCCACCATGTCTATCTTAGGGTAACGCGAGTCAAGGCGGAGATCGTCGCGGTAGCGACGACGGACGCCGAGACGAGCACGTGAGACCACTGCCACCCTGTCCATGTTAGGGTAACGCGAGTCGAGGCGGACGTCGTCGCGGTAGCGACGTCAGTCGCCGAGACGAGCACGTGACACCACTGCCACCCCGTCTATCTTAGGGTAACGC
>NW_025229802.1:8583-18961 GCF_018294505.1 Triticum aestivum | reverse complement strand
CGTTCACCTCCGCCGCCCACCACTCCAGCAGAAGCCTTGGCGCGAGCTCAACTGCTCCTAGACTATCCTCCGACGGTGGACAAGATCGACAAATGGAGGGCCACTATCCAGAGCCTCATCGGCTTCGCCAACGGCGACACTGCGCGACAACCAAGCACCTCGCTGCCGCGGCAGGACAGCCGGACGCGAGCCGATGGCAACAAGACCGGGGGAGGTGCGACTTCCATGCACTCTCCACTACGAAGGCCAAAATCGCTGACTCGCCGGGTCCACCCCGACAGCGGCTCCACCGCGTCGTCGGACCCACGAGCTCGTCGCAACAAGCGCCAAGTTCTCCATGAACGACAACAAGAAGACGCTCGGACCCGCATCGAGCGCCGAAGAGAAGCGCGACGTCAATCCGACAAGCGCGCTGGGCCCTCTGTTGACATGCATGCGCCAGGGGAACCAGGGGATCTGCCGTACGCGGTAGGTTGTCCTGCGTTCACCCGTGAGCTGCGGCAAGTCCAGTGGCCCAGCACAAAGAATTTCAAACCAGATGTACCAGAGAAGTACGACGGCAAGACGCATCCGTCGGAGTTTCTCAACATCTACACCATCGCGGTGCAGGCTGCCGGGGGACGGGACGACAAGATCCTTGCCAACTACTTCTCGCTGGTACTCAAGCCCAATGTCAGGTCCTGGCTCATGCATTTGCCGGACAATTCCATCTACTCTTGGGCAGATTTATGCCATCAGTTTGTCGGCGCCTTTACAGGCAGCCACAAGCCACATGGCCAAGAGAGCGATCTTCATCTGCTCGCCCAGAAGGAAGGAGAGCCACTGCGCAAGTACATTCAGAGATTCAGCCTTGTACAGCACAACATCCCAGACGTCCACCCCACCGCGATCATCAGCGCGTTCCATCAGAACATGCGAAACCGAAGGATGAGGGAGGAGATGGCGATGTGTAAGATCAGAGACGTCAGCGAGCTTTACGCCCTGGCCGACAAGTGTGCACGCGCTAAAGAGGGGAGGAGGCTCCCCGGAGAGAGTACAGGAGCAGGAGGATCCGACAGTGAGGATGCCGCCCCGACAAGGAAAGGCCGGCGGCGGAACAACAGAAGGAAAAAGGGCAAGGAAGTGCTAGCTGTCGAGCAGACCGGCAACGGAGGTGGCGCCAAGGAAGCTAAAGCTGGTGGCTCCGACAAGGAGGCCCAGCCTGTGGCAGCCGCCGACAAGCAGGACAACTCCGGCAAGCAGTATTGCAAGATTCACCGCACCAAGGGTCACGATCTCCAGAATTGCAAGAAAGTCGAACAGCTTGTTGAGCAACAGAAAGCTGAGTACGAGCGGCGCGACAAGGAGAAGGCCCAGGAAGGAACTGGTGGATCCGGCAAGAAACGTCCCGGCCGAGGAGGACGCCGCGGCAAGGCCAAGCAGCGGCAAGGAGATAGGCCTCCCCGTGGCCGCGACAAGGATGAAGATGACGACGACGACGAAGACATGGATGATGACGAAGCCGATGAGCAGGAATTTCAGAAAGCCACAGAGGTTCTGTGCATTGACGGTGGCGCCTCTCTGCATACTTTGCACCGCCAACTCAAGCAGTGGATGCGGGAAGTGAATGCAGCAGAGCCATCCATAGAGTCACGCAAGCCCCTGAAATGGTCCAGCACGCCTATCATCTTCGACATTGAGGATCACCCTGATCGCGTAACTGCGGTCGGGTGCTTGCCGATGTTGGTTTCACCAACTATCCGCAACCTCAAGGTCACGAAGATGCTAGTTGACGGCGGGGCCGGCTTGAATCTGATCTCCTCCACGGTCCTTCAGAAACTCCAGATCCCTGACAACGAGCTCGAAGAGACCGGCACATTCCGAGGAATCAACCCGGGAAGGAGCAAGCCGAAGGGGAAGATCACGCTGCCGGTCACATTTGGCAGCGAGCTGAATTTCAGAACTGAGAGGGTCACATTTGACGTTGCCGATTTTCCATTGCCCTACAATGGGATCCTTGGCCGTCCAGCGCTTGCCAAGTTTATGGCAGCCTCTCACTATGCATACAACATACTCAAGATGCCAGGCCCGATAAGTGTCATCTCTGTCCCTGGCGACAAGAAGGATGCTCTTATCTGTGCCGACAAGATCTACCGGGAAGCGGGAGCCGCAGCAGAGCGCAAGACACTTGCCGCTGAAGCTCTCGGAGAGAAGAAGAAGACAAAGTCCGGCAAGAGCTCTGATGCCCACTCCGGCAAGCGCACCTCTTCGGAGTGCTGCGCTACCATCGAGGACGCACCATCGAGCTCCACCGGCAAGTGTAAGAAGACGATGGCAGCTCCACCCGAGACCAAGAAGGTGTCCGCCAAGGAGGACGGCACTGGTGGTACCTTCACCATCAGTGTCGCGCTTGACCCCAAATAGGAAAGCGCGCTCATTGCTTTCCTGCGGGCGAATGTCGACGTGTTTGCATGGCAACCGTCTGATATCCCCGGTGTTCCCAGGAAAGTAATTGAGCACCACCTAGCCGTCTGTCCTCATGCTCGGCCCGTCAAGCAGAAAGTCAGGAAGCAAGCAGTGGAGCGCCAAGAGTTCATTGCAGAAGAGATCAGAAAATTGGAAGCAGCAGGCCTTGTCAGAGGAGTGCTCCATCCCACGTGGTTGGCCAATCCTGTAGTCGTGCGCAAGGCGAACTGGAAATGGAGGCTTTGTATAGACTTCACTGATGTCAATAAAGCTTGTCCCAAAGACCCATTTCCCTTGCCGCGCATTGACCAGATTGTTGACTCCACAGCTGGATGTGATTTGCTTTCATTTCTTGATGCATATTCAGGATACCATCAAATCTTCATGGCAGAAGAGGATGAGGAAAAAACCGCATTTATCACCCCTTGCGGCACATACTGTTTTGTACGGATGCCCTTTGGGTTGAAGAATGCTGGTTCAACATTTGCAAGGGTAGTCCATGTCGCTTTTGAGCCACAGATACACAGAAATGTGGAAGCCTACATGGATGATATAGTGGTCAAGAGTAAGGACAAGGCTACCCTGATCCAAGATTTAGAAGAAACTTTTGCAAATCTGCGCAAGATCAACCTCAAGCTCAACCCCGAGAAGTGCGTGTTTGGAGTCCCTTCCGGCAAGCTTCTCGGGTTCTTTGTGTCTCAACGGGGAATTGAAGCCAACCCCGACAAGATCAAGGCCATCGAGCAGATTGAAGCACCGAAGCGCGTCAAGGATGTGCGAAGGCTTGCCGGTTGCGTGGCTGCTCTCAGCAGGTTTATCTCTAAGTCTGCTGAGCGCGCCCTGCCGTTTTTCAAAATATTGAAAAAGGCAGGTCCAATGAAATGGACTCCGGAAGCGGAGGATGCGCTGCAGGACTTGAAGAGGTACCTGTCCTCCACTCCAATACTTGTCGCACCTAAGCCACAAGAGAAGTTGCTGCTGTACCTAGCGGCAACCAATCAAGTGGTTAGTGCTGCGTTAGTAGCGGAGAGGGAGGCGGATGATGAGCCAGCAACCGCGACAAGTGAATCCAGCAACAAGCAGGGGGCTTCTCCGACAAGCTCTGGTCCCGACAAAGATGAATCTGCACAGACGTGCAAGGAGGTGCAGAAGAAGATGGTGCAGCGCCCAGTTTACTTTGTCAGCTCCCTTCTCCAGGGGGCTAGGTCGAGGTACTATGGTGTACAAAAATTGCTTTTCAGCCTTCTCATGGCCTTGAGAAAGCTGCGCCATTACTTCCAGGCACACGAGATCACAGTTGTCACTCGCTTTCCGCTGAAGAGAATACTGCAGAATCTAGAAGCAACAGGCAGGATTGTCGAGTGGGCATTGGAACTGTCAAGCTTTGGCCTCAAGTTTGAGAGCACTGCAACGATCCAAAGCAGGGCATTGGCAGAGTTCATAGCAGAGTGGACGCCAACCCCAGACGAAGAAATTCCAGAGACGAGCATCCCCGTCAAGGAGACAAGCAAAGAGTGGCTGATGTACTTTGATGGTGCCTTCTCGCTGCAAGGCGCCGGTGCAGGCGTGCTGCTTATCGCACCCACCGGAGAGCACCTCAAGTACGTAGTTCAGATGCATTTTCCCAAGGAGCAAGCAACGAACAATACCGCAGGGTATGAAGGTTTGCTTGCTGGACTCAGAATCACAGCAGACCTTGGGATCAACAAGCTCATTGTCAGGGGTGACTCACAGTTGGTCGTCTGCCAAGTAAACAAAAGCTATCAGAGTCCGTTGATGGAAGCATATATTGATGAAGTAAGGAAGCTAGAAGCACACTTTGACGGCCTGCAAATGGAACACGTTCCACGAGCTCAGTATGACATTGCTGATGGCCTGTCAAAGTGCGCTGCACTAAAGTTGCCTGTGGAACCAGGGATCTTTGTGCTCAAGCTGACTCAACCATCCGTGACACCATCAACTGGACAAAATAAGAAGAGGAAGTTGGTTTCTGGTGACTACTTTCCAGCAGAGCTTCCCGAAGCCGCCGCCAAGAAGGTCCCCAAGATCGACGCCAAGAGTGCTGAGGAGCAGTCTGCTCCGGCGAACCTCTTGGTTTGTTCCGTTGAAGCAAACGCTCCCGACAAGTTTTGCTCCGGCAAGCTTGCCGGGGAATATCACGCTCCGGCCGAACCGCAGGTTCTTGCCGTAGAAGCGGATGTTCCCACAGCAACAGATATGCCTTTAGTCCTTGTTGTCGAGCCGCAAGCTCCAGCATGGGCGCAGCAGATCATCCGTTTCCTTCAGCCAGGAGAGCTTCCCGAAGAGCAAGAAGAAGCGGAAAGAGTAGCCCGGCAGTCAAGTATGTACAAGTTTGTCGACAACACACTGTACAGAATAAGACTCAACGGTGTGAAATTGAAGTGCATTCGCCGGGAAGATGGACAACAGCTGTTGGCAGAGATACATGGAGGCATATGTGGTCACCACATTGGCGCAAGAGCACTTGCCGGCAAAGCATTCCGACAAGGTTTCTTCTGGCCGACAGCCCTCCAGGATGCAACTGCACAAGTAACAAAGTGTGAAGCGTGCCAGTTCCATTCCAAACAGATACACCAGCCAGCTCAAGCTCTCCAGATGATCCCTTTATCCTGGCCATTTTCGGTCTGGGGGCTCGACATCCTCGGCCCCTTTCCCCGAGCTGTCGGGGGCTTTGAGTTCTTGTACGTCGCCATCGACAAGTTCACAAAGTGGCCGGAAGTGGAACTAGTGAGGAAGGTGACAGCACAGTCAGCAGTCAAGTTCTTCAGGTCGATTGTTTGCCGTTTCGGGATCCCTAACAGGATCAGCACCGACAACGACACGCAATTTACGAGCCGCACCTTTATGCAGTACGTCCAAGAGCTTGGCGCCAAGGTCTGCTTCGCTTCTGTTGCTCATCCAAGAGGCAACGGTCAAGCGGAGAGGGCAAATGCTGAAGTGCTGCGAGGCCTCAAGACCAGAACTTTCGACAGGCTGCACAAGTGCGGAAGAAACTGGATCGAGGAGCTGCCGGTGGTTCTTTGGTCGATCAGGACGACGCCAAATCGAGCCACTGGCCAGACACCCTTCGCTCTAGTATACGGAGCAGAGGCAGTTCTCCCCACGGAACTCGTTTACGGGTCACCTCGAGTGCTCGCTTATGATGAGCTCGAGCAAGAGCAGCTGCGACAAGATGACGCGCTGCTCCTTGAGGAAGACCGTCTTCAGGCTGCTATGCGAGCCGCTCGCTACCAGCAAGCTTTGCGTCGCTACCATAGCCGCAAAGTTAAGGCCAGAAGCATCGAGGAAGTCGACCTTGTTCTTCGGCGTGTTCAGTCCGCCAATAATTCCAACAAGTTGACGCCGAAGTGGGAAGGCCCTTATCGGGTGAAACGAGTCACTAGGCCCGGCGCTGTCCGCCTTGAGACCGAAGATGGCATTCCGGTGAACAACTCCTGGAACATTGAACATTTTCGTAAGTTTTACCCGTAGGGCGCGGTTGCCGGAAGCTTTTCCGGCAACCACCTTTTGTACAAGTCTTGCCGCTGTTGCATGTAATCCTTTGTACAAAGCCGGGCGCAGACCCCGTGCACCAGTAAAGTTCATGTGCCCCGCACATCTTGTCAGTTTTTTATGCTATAATCCTTTTTCGCATATGTTATCTGACACTTTGTGCAGCACCAGAACCCGGTAAGCGATAACGAGCCCAAGGCTCCATATCATTACTTTATTTCTCTGTTTCTTTCTCAAAAGAAGGAAGGTTCCCGCGCCCACAAGGTTTGCCGGGGGGGAAGGAGAAGATAATGGTGTGGACCAGGCCGTTCAAGAAAGTTCCTCCTTGCCGGGAAGCAGACGACAGAAAAGCTAAGTTGCTAAAGTTTGAGCAATCCGTTTTTTAAGTTTTTGAGTTATTTTCCTTGAACGACCGTGCTTTGTATGGAAAACCTGTGCGCGGAGGAACCAACTCGTAGCTAGCTGCACCCTTACTTTGTTTCGAGTCCGCTCAACAACTTAAGTGAGCTGCAACTAGTTGCGACAAGGTTGCTTGTCGGTAGCGACCCCGCCAGCAGGCTGCTGAAGTTCCGCACTCGGCGCTCGCGGCAAGGGTGCCTGCACCGGCAAGTTTCCCTAGAAAGCGTAGGGCAGAACCATACAAAGCCAAGAGTCGAGTAAAGGAAGTAACACAACAATTTTTTGCCTAAGATAAAGTTATATTACAAAAATAACTTGTCGCGCCTCTAATAAAGTGTTCCCATGACATGACTGGCAGCGCCGGCACCTGGGCCCCGGCAAGCCAGTATCGCTGGGGGCTGCGAGTGCCAAGAATCGTCCACGGCAAACCAGAGTTGCCGGGGGCTGCAATATCAGATAAGTCTTTCATCCCTCATCATGCATCCTCTTATGGACTGGGGAATGCGAAACCGCGTTTCTTCCCAAAAACTGTCGTGCTCCCTCAACTCTAGGCCCTGGGGCTCGTTCCCGGGGCCAAGTTTGGTCGTAGTCACGGCAGCAAAGGGATGAAACGAGGAGACCGCACCCACCTCGTTCCCGCCTCCATCAAAGGCGTGAGAAAGTTCGAGCGACGTGGGAAGGCGGCAGGGCCTGTTGCCGAGAGATGAAATGTCTGTCCGAGGGATACCAAGGATTTGCTCCTTGGCGTGGGTTCAACCCGCGAGACAAATAACCCGGCAAGCATCCCCTTTTCATTAAAAAACATCCCACTCAGGAGGCAGGTCAAGGAGGCAAAAAGGGCAAAAGGAGCGCCTAAGCTAGCTACGGGTGCCAGAAGACACCAAGAGGACATCCCGGGGGCCGTCCGAAGGCTGGACGGCGATGGCGGCGCTGGAAGCGGGGCTCGAAGACGGGGCGGCAGGACGTCAGCACGCTGTTGAGGGCACCACGCCCTCGTACTCCGACCTGACGGCCTTGTCGCCAGCCCTCTTCCCCTTCCGCAGCCTCCCTATGCCAGCTGCCCAAGGAGACGACCCCGGGGAGTTCTAGGAGCCGGCGACACGGATGATGGGGTCGCCGGTGCCGCGTGAAGCGGCGCCTGACGCCTAGTCGGATCCGCCATCCCGCCGTCCACTACCCTCATCGTCGCTGTTGCTCTCCTCCTCGTCACTCTCGCTCGAGGAGGAGCCTTCGCTATCGGAGGAGCTGTCCACGCAGCACTTCGCCCGAGTACCGAAGCACCCCGAAGACCTTGACGGAGAGGAGATCGCCCTCCATCAACTTAAAATGGAGGGTAAACCCCTCCATTAGGCTGTGGATACGGGCGAACGTCTTCCATCCTCGATCAAGATACATCACATTAGGGGCTGGGAATACAACGCGGACTCGCGTGCCGCTGATCCCACAGCCCCTCATGTGCAGTCTCAGTGTCTCGGGCGGGTCCAATTCCATCGCGCTCGCAAACGGAGCTGGAAGCCGGAGGCGACGACGAGGCGCCCGGCGCAGCTTGACGAAGAACTCGCAAGGGTCATCCCCTATATGGACCGCCGTGGGGGAGGAGCCGCCGGCGGAGGCGAAGCTGGCGCGCCGCCCCGCCCGCCTCTTCCCCGAGCGCCTCGACCTCGTCCTCGACCTCGTCCGCGACCTCGCCCCCTCCCTCTTCCCCTTATGGCTGGCTCTGCCACCACGGGCACGGGAGAGGGAGAGGTGCGCTGTCTGGCGGCGACCCTCGCCGCCACCGATGAAGGGCCTGGGTTCCCTTTCTCCATGGCGAATTCGAGAAAGGGGAGCAGAAGCTGAAGAAAGAAGGAGATGAGAGAGTGCGGGTTTCTGTGCTCCCCTCCCGCTCTTTATAAAGGAGCGAGGTGGGGGCTCGGCCGCCCCGCTCAGCGAATCAAGGCACGGGAAGAGCAGGGAGTCGGGGCCAACCCGCTGCCTCTGCTCGCGACGGCCCAGTTTCCCACTTCCACCGTCCGCGACCCCAAGCGCAAGGGAGCCGCGTGGCGGGGATGCAGAACCAAGGCGACGGATGAGGCGGCCTCGCTCCGCCTCGTGATCGCGGGGAGTGGACGTCCTGAAAACCGCGCACCGGCCCCGTCCAATAAATGCACCACGCCCCCACGCCTACCTCCGTTTAGGGAGGAGGGCGTGAACCGTCCCCATCATCATGGCCTGACGCATGCTCGAGGGGCTTAGCCCCACACGCGCCGCCCGCGTCACCCACGACGCCACGTTTGACGCGTGCCGTTCTGGGCGTGCGCGGTGGGAGCGGGGAGACATGCGGCGTGACCTAGGCCGCGCGTGCCCGTGCACTGTTTTGGGCCTGGCCCAACAGCGGTCGGCACCATGTCTGGCCTAGGCCCGGGGGCTCCTGTCGGTGTACTAGAGTAGGGGTACCCTAGTACCCCGAACTTGTGCATGGGCAGTTGCAGCGCCGCACGGCAAGGCTTGCCGGATGATCGCCAGAATCCTCCGTGGGTTCCTTTGGAGCCATTCAAGAACAAAGCTTTCAAGATGAAGAGACAAGGCCCCGGCAAGAGGATCTTGCCGGGAAGAGACAGGGCCCCGGCAAGAGGATCTTGCCGGGAAGAGACAAGACCCCGACAAGAGGAGCTTGCCGGGAAAGCCAACCACGACACTTCAAGAAACTTGCCGCGATGCACCGCACGTCCCGGCAAGGTCCGGTGAGCGACAAGCTTCTGGACTCGACAAGACGACAACCCCGACAAGGTACTCGCCGGGGCCCGCTACCACTCTGTACCCACGCTCTAGCGCACCCACCCGCGTGTCGCCATGAGGCTTCCTCAGGGGCACGTGGCGGGAGCCTGTGCAGCCAGGGGTACGTGGTGGCAAGCGGAGATGAAGAGAAGGCCATCGTGGCAGACGGTGGCGCTCCTAACGGTCACTTTTTGCACTGTTTAGGCCATTCAGACGGGCATTCAATGACCTTGTCCCCTGCCGTCAGAGTTAGGTAGGGTGCACTGTGTCCACAGTAGCGGTAGCTGCACCTACCGCATCCTTTTCCATTTTTACCCTTCTAGTCTACGTTGCCACCTGTCGGTGACCCCTTGAAAGTATAAAAGGAGGCCCAAGCGCAATGTAGAAGGGGTTCGGCTCATTCGAAACATCAGGAACACTCTCACGCTCGGTCTGGCAGCGTCCATCGCTCCTGAGCAAGAATTCAATACACACAAACAAGCAGCAGTAGGGTTTTACGCATCCGTGCGGCCCGAAGCTGGGTAAAAACTGCTCGCGTGTACTGCCTCGATCCGCTCTTTGTGCACTCTCCGCCTCCCACCGAACCGAAAGGGGCCCGGTCCCCATAGGTGTTGGTGGATCAGCCTCCCCTGACACACCGGCAGCACCAATGATCCTCAACGGTTTAACTCAATAGAACTGACGAACGATGAAGTCAGTGAAAGTGTAAAGAAAATACTCGATGAACCGCTCGCCGTACGTACTCAAATTGGTCTTCGTCCTTTTTACGCCTCCAACAAACCACCAGGGGTAAATATTTTAACCTTGTACTTTTCCTTATTCTTCTCCGCTTTGACACTGCTATAATAATACTTTTGTGCAATCCCATAGGCCAGTAGCTCTTTTTGGAAAAAGAAAACTCAAGACAAAGTGGCTAAGGCTCCTCGTGGTAATACCAAGGTCATCAAGAAAGCTGCCAAAAAGAAAATCGCTGAGTCTTCAGAGCCACCAGAAGATGTCGATGACTCGGCTGAAGAGGTAAAGTTTGACTCCCTTGACTTCTATCCATATATTTTAATGATAATGATTACTCCCAGGATGATGCGGAGGCCAGCCATGCAGATCATATTGAGGTAATTTGTCTTTCTTCTGACTCAGAACTTGTGCCGGTTCAACGATTTCACCGTGCAGTTCGGAAAGTGAAATGCTGTCACCCTGTTGCTCATTTGGATCAAAAACTTTCTTTGAAGACACAGCAAACCGAAGGGCGTCGCACAACCCGGCA
>NW_025229802.1:6100-6677 GCF_018294505.1 Triticum aestivum | reverse complement strand
AGGTTAAGAAACTCCGGTTTAACATAGACCTCATGAAAAACAAAAACTTGGCAGAAAAAAGCAAACAAAAAACTGTCGTCGAGGCTTTTCGAGGGCTGCCAGGCCCAAATCGAGGCTTTTCATGGGCTGCCAGGCCACTGAGTTAAACCATTTTGGCAAAGCCTTTTAAGATGGCCCTCCAACTAACCAATCATCGTTTTAACTTTGACAAGTTCAGGGTCTCAATGAGAGTAACTGTCAAACGTTCGACGGGTCGTGCCAGGATTACCTGGATAGGAGTGGCTTACTTGATGAAGGCAGGCTAACCCGGGGTTTTAGGTGAATACACCAGGCTTCCAAGCCGTGGGTCGATACCCATCTACAAGGGTCCTTTCAAACTCTTTGGTATTTGACGCAAAGAGCCCCCAAGTAACTTTGTGAGTTGTGCTCAATGGGTGCCTATGTTTGAGTTGTGCGTAGCAACAAGACTCTCTTTGGCCCCTTGGGTGTGAAGCTCCCAAGCTTTGTTGTGGCATGATAGCTGCATCAGGAGGGTAGTAATGCTATGTTCTCTTTGGTGAATACACCTATGTTTGAA
>NW_025229802.1:0-2044 GCF_018294505.1 Triticum aestivum | reverse complement strand
GTGATCGTCCCCTTATAACCTGGCATCTTGAGCTGTAGATAGACATAACAGGGCCTCGCCATGAATTTCGCGTAAGCCGACCGTCCAAATAGCGCGTGATATGGACTCTGGATTTTCACCACTTCAAAGGTCAAAGTCTCAGACCTGGAATCAAACTCATCTCCAAACACAACTTCCAAAGCAATCTTTCCCACAGGGTAGGCCGATTTACCTGGTACCACACCATGAAAGATAGTGTTTGACGGTTTAAGATTCTTATCCGTCAAATCCATGCGACGGAAAGTCTCATAGTATAGGATGTTGATACTGCTCCCTCCATCCATCAAAACCTTGGCAAACTTATATCCCCCCACTTGAGGCGCTACCACCAAGGCTAGCTGGCCCGGATTGTCAACCCGGGGCGGGTGATCCTTCCTGCTCCACACAATAGGCTGCTCCGACCATCGTAGATAATGCGGTATAGCCGGTTCAACAGTATTGAATGCCCTCTTGTGAAGTTTCTGATCCCGCTTGCACAAGCTGGTAGTGAACACATGATACTGTCCGCTGTTCAACTGCTTGGGGTGACTCTGGTAACCTGACTGTTGCTGATTCCCTTGGTTATTCTGCTGGTTATTACCATGGTTGTTCTGATGGCCCTGGTTGTTCTGAAATCCAGAGCTTGAACCGCCGCCCCCATGGAAACCTAGGCCTGAACCGCCCGGTGGATCCTGATCATACCGGTATAAATCAGAATTTTTGAACTCCCTCATTATGTGACAATCTTTCCAAAGATGTGTGGCAGGGGCCTCCTTGGTTCCATGCTTCAGGCAGGGCTGGTTTAACAAATGCTCTAGATTCATGCCGCGTTGGGGCGGTTTACCTTTGCGACGCTGCATATTTGTGTTAGCCACCAAATCTGAATTATCCGCTTTACGCTTACTATTATTCCCATGGCCCCCTTGGTTGTGGTGCTGCCCTTTTGCACCGTCGTTCTTCTTTCCCTTCTCCGGTTTGTCCTCCTCTGAATCCGGATCCTTGGTATTATCTGAATCGGCATATTTAACTAAAGCGGCCATGAGTGTTGACATGTCGTTGCAATGACGTTTGAGCCTTCCCAACTTCTGTTTCAACGGCTTGAAACGGCAATTGCCCTCCAACGTTAATACCGCGGTATCTGCATTAATACGATCTGACGAATGCAAAATCGTCGAGACTCATTTAACCCAATGGGTGATGGACTCCCCTTCCTCTTGGACACAAACGGCCAGATCCACAATTGACATCGGCTGCTTGCACGTATCCTTGAAGTTCTAGATAAACTAGCGCTTTAATTCGGCCCATGAGTCAATAGAGTTGGTTGGCAAGCTCTTCAACCAAGTGTGAGTTGTTCCTTCCAGCATCATGGTGAAATATTTAGCACAAACCGCCTCATCCACATCTAACATCTCCATTGCCATCTCATAGCTCTCCACCCACGCCTCTGGCTGCAACTCGGCGGTGTAATTTGGTACCTTGCGAGGTCTCTTGAAATCCTTGGGCAATCGCACATTACGCAATGTGGGAGTTAAACATGGTACCCCTAGGGAACTAAACATTACCCCTGGCTCCACGGAGGCAGTGGGGTGAACCGGAGTATGATGTCGTGCTTCGTGTCGTGCTGTCAACTCGGCCCCCCGTCGTGCATGGCCGTGGTCCACAACATCTTGCGCATTAGCACCTCCCTCGGCCGGGTTGTTCCCCCATGGCGAATTTCGGTGGCGTGCGCTACTGGATACGGCCGGTTCGTCCTCCATGTGTCTGCTATAACTCCAGCTTGGACAGGGAGTGGAATGAATCCTCTCACGGCTGTGTGAATACGCTTGGTGTTGATTCAGTGCTGTCTGAAGGAGATCCCTGGCCCGACGTGCTTCCACTGCTACTGGTGATTCGTCGTCGGTTGGGAGAGCCGCCAGGCGTGAAGCGGCGGCCACAATATTATCCAACGAGTTGGAATAATGCCCGGGCGGCGTTGATGATACAATGTTGTTCTGGCGAGGCAGGTTTGTTGCGCGTGGCTGAACCG
>NW_025229801.1:18303-18986 GCF_018294505.1 Triticum aestivum | reverse complement strand
TTCTTCCTCTTCTTTTTTTATCCTCTTCATCCTCTCATGTTCGACGAACCTCGACCCCTCGGCGACCGTAGACCCCCTCTCGACCCTCGACCCCTCGGCGACTATCGACCCCTGTCAATCCTCGACCCCTCGGCGACCCTCGACGACCCTCGTTCCCGATAAAAAAAAGAGGAAGAAGAAGAATAAAAAGAGGAGAACAAAGAATAGAGGAGAAGAACTCCTCTATTCTTTCTTATCCTCTTTTTTTTCTTCTTCCTCTTCTTTTTTATCCTCTTTTACTCCTCTTTTTTTTTCTTATTCCTCTTCTTTTTTTATCCGACACCGATGGCCACATGTATCTCACACTGACGATACTTGCTATTTAGGGTTTCCTCAACCGCTCGGTGACCCTCACCGACCCTCATTCCCGATACAAAAAAGAGGAAGAAGAAGAAAAAAAAGAGGAGAAGAAAGAATAGAGGAGAATAACTCCTCTATTCTTTCTTATCCTCTTTTTTTTCTTCCTCTTCTTTTTTATCCTCTTCATCCTCTCATGTTCGATGACCCTCGACCCCTCGGCGACCCTAGACCCCCTCTCGACCCTCGAACACTCGGCGACCGTTGACCCCCTCTCGACCCTCAACCCCTCGGCGACCCTCGACGACCCTCCTTCCCGATAAAAAAATGATGAAGAAGAAGAAAAA
>NW_025229801.1:16287-16820 GCF_018294505.1 Triticum aestivum | reverse complement strand
TTTTTTCTTCTTCCTCTTCTTTTTTTATCCTCTTTTACTCCAGTTTTTTTCTTATTCCTCTTCTTTTTTTATCCGACACCGACGGCCACATGTATCTCACACCGACGATACTTGCTATTTAGGGTTTCCTCAACCGCTCGGCGACCCTCGCCGACCCACGTTCCCGATAAAAAAAGAGGAAGAAGAAGAAAAAAAAGAGGAGAAGAAAGAATAGAGGAGTATAACTCCTGTATTCTTTCTTCTCCTCTTTTTTTTTCTTCTTCCTCTTCTTTTTTATCCTCTTCATCCTCTCATGTTCGACGACCCTCGACCCCTCGGTGACCCTCGACGACCCTCGTTCCCGATAAAAAAAGAGGAAGAAAAAGAAAAAAAGAGGAGAAGAACTCATCTTTTACTCCTCTTTTTTTCTTCCTCTTCTTTTTTTATCCTCTTCTTCCTCTACCGCTCAGCGACCCTCGACGAACCTCGTTCCCGATAAAAAAAGGAAGAAGAAGAAAAAAAAGAGGAGAAGAAAGAATAGTCTCTTCATCCTC
>NW_025229801.1:14978-15523 GCF_018294505.1 Triticum aestivum | reverse complement strand
CCTCTTCATCCCCTCATGTTCGACTACCCTCGACCCCTCGGCGACCCTAGACCCCCTCTCGACCCTCGACCCCTCGGCGACCATCGATCCCCTCTCGATCCTCGACCCCTCGACGACCCTCGACGACCCTCGTTGCCGATAAAAAAAATAGGAAGAAGAAGAAAAAATAGGAGAAGAAAGAATAGAGGAGAAGAACTCCTCTTTTACTCCTCTTTTTTTCTCGTTCCTCTTCTTTTTTTATCCTCTTCTACCTCTACCGCTCGGCGACCCTCGACGACCCTCATTCCTGATAAAAAAGAGCAAGAAGAAGAATAAAAAGAGGAGAACAAAGAATAGAGGAGAAGAAATCCTCTATTCTTTCTTATCCTCTTTTTTTTCTTCTTCCTCTTCTTTTTTTATCCTCTTTTACTCCAGTTTTTTCTTATTCCTCTTCTTTTTTTATCCGACACCGACGACCACATGTATCTCACACCGACGATACTTGCTATTTAGGGTTTCCTCAACCGCTCGGTGACCCTCGCCGACCCTTGTTCCCAAAAAAAAAA
>NW_025229801.1:12184-12967 GCF_018294505.1 Triticum aestivum | reverse complement strand
CCTCTATTCTTTCTTCTCCTCTTTTTTTTCTTCTTCAATTCTTTTTTTATCCTCTTCATCCTCTCATGTTCGACGACCCTCGACCCCTCGGCGACCCTAGACCCCCACTCGACCCTCGACCCCTCGGCGATCGTTGACCCCCTCTCGACCTTCGACCCCTCGGCGACCCTCGCCGACCCTCGTTCCCGATAAAAAAGAGGAAGAAAAAGAAAAAAAAAGAGGAGAAGAAATAATAGAGGAGAAGAACTCATCTTTTACTCCTCTATTTTTTCTTCCTCTTTTTATATCCTCTTCTTCCTCTACCGTTCAGCGACCCTCGATGACCCTCGTTCCTGATAAAAAAAGTAAGAAGAAGAAAAAAAAGAGGAGAAGAAAGAATAGAGGAGAAGAACTCCTCTATTCTTTATTCTCCTCTTTTTTTCTTCTTCCTCTTCTTTTTTTGTTCTCTTCATCCTCTAATGTTCGACGACCCTCGACCCCTCGACCCCTCGGCGACCCTAGACCCCCTCTCGACCCTCGACCCCTTGGTGACCGTTGACACCCTCTCGACCCTCGACCCCTCGGCGACCCTCGTTCCCGATAAAAAAAGAGCAAGAAGAAGAAAAAAGAGAGGAGAAGTCCTCTTTTTTTCTTCTTCCTCTTGTTTTTTTATCCTCTTCTTCCTCTACCGCTCGGCGACCCTCGACGAACCTCATTCCCGATAAAAAAAAGAGGAAGAAGAAGAAAAACAGAGGAGAAGAACTCCTCTATTCTTTCTTCTCCTCTTTTTTCCTTCTTCGTCTT
>NW_025229801.1:9623-10264 GCF_018294505.1 Triticum aestivum | reverse complement strand
ACTCCTCTATTCTTTCTTCTCTTTTTTTCTTCTTCCTCTTCTTTTTTTATCCTCTTCATCCCCTCATGTTCGACGACCCTCGACCCCTCGGCAACCCTAGACCCCCTCTCGACCCTCGACCCCTCGGCGACCATCGATCCCCTCTCGATCCTCGACCCCTCGGCGACCCTCGACGACCCTCGTCGCCGATAAAAAATATAGGAAGAAGAAGAAAAAAATAGGAGAAGAAATAATAGAGGAGAAGAACTCCTCTTTTACTCCTCTTTTTTTCTTGTTCCTCTTCTTTTTTTATCCTCTTCTACCTCTCCCGCTCGGCGACCCTCGACGACCCTCATTCCTGATAAAAAAAGAGCAAGAAGAAGAATAAAAAGAGGAGAACAAAGAATAGAGGAGTTCTACTCCTCTATTCTTTCTTATCCTCTTTTTTTTCTTCTTCCTCTTCTTTTTTATGCTCTTTTACTCCAGTTTTTTTTTCTTATTCCTCTTCTTTTTTTATCCGACACCGACGGCCACATGTATCTCACACCGACGATACTTGCTATTTAGGGTTTCCTCAACCGCTCGGTGACCCTCGCCGACCCTCGTTCCCGATAAAAAAAAACAGGAAGAAGAAGAAAAAAAAGAGGAGAAGAAAGAATAGA
>NW_025229801.1:0-771 GCF_018294505.1 Triticum aestivum | reverse complement strand
CGACCCTCGTTCCCGATAAAAAAAAGAGGAAGAAGAAGAAAAAAAGAGGAGAAGAAAAAATAGAGGAGAAGAACTCCTCTATTCTTTCTTCTCCTCTTTTTTTCTTCTTCTTCTTCTTTTTTTATCCTCTTCATCCTCACATGTTCGACGACCCTCGACCCGTCGGCGACGCTAGACCCCCTCTCGACCCTCGACCCCTCGGCGACCGTCGACCCCCTCTCAACCCTCGACCCCTTGGCGACCCTCGACGACCGTCGTTCCCGATAAAAAAAAGAGGAAGAAGAAGAAAAAAAAGAGGAGAAGAAAGAATAGAGGAGAAGAACTCCTCTATTCTTTCTAATCCTCTTTTTTTTCTTCTTCCTCTTCTTTTTTTATCCTCTTTTACTCCAATTTTTTTTCTTATTCCTCTTCTTTTTTTTATCCGACACCGACGGCCACATGTATCTCACACCGACTAGGGTTTTCCTCAACCGCTCGGCGACCCTCGCCGACCCTCGTTCCCGATAAAAAGAAGAGGAAGAAGAAGAAAAAAAAGAGGAGAAGAAACAATAGAGGAGAAGAACTCCTCTATTCTTTCTACTCCTCTTTTTTTCTTCTTCCTCTTCTTTTTTTATCCTCTTCATACTCTCATGTTCGACGACCCTCGACCCCTCGGCAACCCTAGACCCCATCTCGACCCTCGAACCCTCGGCGACCGTCGACCCCCTCTCAACCCTCGACCCCTCGACGACCCTCGACGACCCTCGTTCCCGATAAAAAAGGAGGAAGAAG
>NW_025229800.1:11323-19003 GCF_018294505.1 Triticum aestivum | reverse complement strand
AAGACGACAGGAGGGGAGCCCCTGGTGGGCTGGGCCGGCTTCTGCAGCAGGCCGCACAGGTAGGCGCCAGGTAGATCTTCTGCTCTCTCTCTCTTATTTCTATTTAATTCTGTTTTCTATTTTCTGTAGTTTGTTTTGATTTGATTTAAAAATATCAAATCATTTTATAAAATCCTGGAAACAATTATGGGTGCTTTCTGAATTATTTCAGTGACCCTTAACAATTTCCAACATTTTTTTGAACATTTAAATTATTTATAGTATTTAAATGCCCAAGGTCAAATACAATAGGATTTAATTCAAAAATCCAGAATGGCCTAGAAATATGTGCATCATTGTTGGCAGGGGTTTTCACCTTTAACAAAAATAATGAACTTTCCTAAAGGGCATTCTGGGTTTATTGAAAATATTTTTATTTTGATCCTAATTGCATTTTATTTAGTGCTAGGGTTTGTCATCCCCAGTTCAAGTTTCATGAACTTTAAACATGATGCATGAATGCCTTAATGCAACTAATGACAAACAAATTCTAGGGCTGTGACAACTCACCCCCACTAAACAAAAATCTCGTCCCGAGATTCAAGCGTAGGGTAAGGCGAAGGGGAAATGCAAACTAGCACGATCTTCAGGATCTAGGTTGCACTTCAATTGAACGTTGATTCGTTCACCATCATTGTCTCGAAGTCTTGCCTTGAGAACTCCAACTATCATGACAACGAGGGGAAAGGAAAGACCCTAAGAGAATTGTTCTTCTCGAAGGTCGAACAACTCAGGATTAACTCTCGGAATGAGACATAGCAACATCTCTCGAGCTGAGAGATGAAGCACACCTCTAGCGGAATGGAGTGGAACAGATGACGAGGGTTCACTAGGTAGACAACAATTCCTCACCTAAGAGGGTGGTGAACGGTTGTCAACGTAGCGAGGAGTTAAGTTGACATGACACCATAATGATGCACCTTAGGGAAGGTGACTCGAAGATATATCCCCTTAAGTGGCAAAAAGAATTACCTTTGATTCAGAGATCATTGAAACTCTTTAAACCAGCCTAAGGCAATTCTCGAGCGATCGTTTGGAGGGGGTCAGTAGAATGGCATATCCAGACTTGGATGATGTGGATTACCTTGTTGAAGACAACGTAATGGATGAATTTGCTTACCACCGGAAATGGAAGAGACCCATGGTAGGATGGCACATTGGCGGTGCAAGCTGGGAACAAAATGCAAATGCTAGGAATGATTCTGGTAACTGGGGAAGAACCCAACAATAGAGAGTGAATTCACTGTTTGAAGGTTATAGCATAACCGAGGAAGTTGAGAGCAACCCTAGTTAATGCCGATGGTAACACCTAATGCTTGTGCGTGCTCTCAAGAACTTGAGCATTTCCATATTCATCAAGGTTTTACCAACATCCGTGGCAAGGATCCTGGCAACACAACATACTGCCATGATGGATGGTGATGGAGGATGCCGATGCGAAAGAAGATAACACTTTCTCAGATTTCACCTTAGGGAGGCCAAGGGATCAAAATCTGGATGATTGACCGAGAGACATTTAGCACTCCGCTTCTAATGCTCTCCTTGATGTGCTAGCGTAACCCATTTACATGGTTTGGTATCTAGAACATCAAGTAAAAGATCGGACTTCGGGGGCATAAACGAAAATCCAAAGGAACAGTTACGGAGGTAAATCCTACGAAATCCTTATGGGGAGGTGGCCAACTTCCTCAAACAAGATACTACAATAATAGGTCTTCCGGCTGGGTGTGTTGGCCACGACATCCACTTTACCGGTTATCGAGGGACCAATATTATAGTTCTTGGAAAATGTTCCAACCATCATATCTGCCTGAGATTCAGATCTGGTTGGTGTCAGGATATTCCAGACTCATCGAGTCTAGGAAGAAAAATGAAAGTTTGCAACACAAATCGACGAAATGACGTTGCGAGATTCTCGGGAAATGAACTACGATAGCAAGCTCCAAAACATGAGCTGGTTCTGCTACACATGTGTAAGCACGCTGTCTCAGACAAACATGATCACATGGTAGTCTTACAATAGAACACTACCGAGTTCTGGTAGGGAACCATCATTGAGGATATAGGAATCTTGTGCATGAACTAGTATTTGCACAGCAACTCCTTTTCCTTGAACAATTCAATCAGTGGCTTGGTGTGCTAGGATATACATATGGAATGGAGGTTGCAAGTCTCCGAACCACAGAATACTTCTCATGTATGCATGACTGATTTGGGATGATTCCAAAGGAAATAACATTGACTTTCTCGAGTCCACGGCGGCAACTTGCATCCAATGCACATGAACTAGAGGAAGTCACTTCTTACATCCGAACATATGCTTCATGAGCTAGCATGAACAAATGCCTTCAAAAGTTTCCAACACTAACTTAATGTTCAACAAAATCATGGAGGAGATGAGGATGTCGTCAATGGGCTCAACAACAATTCATCCGGGTTCCCTTTTAAAAGGAATTCCATAGTTAAGTGAACACGGTGATAGCGTTGGTCAGACCAAAGAATATAATGGTGTATGCTCGAGGAAAAACCACGAGTAAGACAACATTACGATTATCGTTGGTTCTGATTTGATTTGACGATAGCCCATACTCAATCAAAGGTTTGGGTAAGATAATAGATCCAGCAATTGACCACGAGGATCAACCAATGAAGATATCATCTTTCTTGAAAACACACCAACACCAGGATATCCCTTTGAAACGAACTAAGTTAGGTAAGCTTTTATCTTCCAACTCTCCAAGTTGTCGTTTAGCTTAACCAACTAGCTCAGGGGTATCCAACACGGATTCTTGGAGAAATAGTGGTTTACAGGACTAAACCAACTTGATCACGAGATCAACATAGCGGTCAGGCGACAACCTGGTGATACTTCCGAGAAGAAATTCGGAATATCATGAACCACCGGTATGTTACCAAGCTCGAGAACAATCTTGCTTTTCAAGCAAGATGATATGATCAAATGAGCGAGGACTTGACAAAATCCTAACTCATCAATCAAAGAGTGCACCAGGAAATAAGGACTAGGTAGCACAATCTATCTTAGAATGGTGATTCAATATCCAACATGCTAAGAATGAGAATATTGTCCATTTAGTACCAAGCAACTAGTTGCTAGGGGTACTGATTTCACACATCATAGTTCACCCGTCGGCATTCCGGTTGCAACAACACGGTAGCCGAGAAATGAATAATGATGGCGAGAAGTATCACTGCACCAAGAATTCATAAGATGATGTGTAATTCCTATGACTTTCTTGACATAAAGAGGGTAATACTTCAGGGTAGAACAGAACAAAAACTGGGTTAGCATTTTGATCTACGGAGCACCACTATTTTGACCCAATCCTAGATATGGATGAGGTACTGGAGTTTGTTTCTCCTAGTCATCCTGAATAGAATGGCTTGACGGACCACAAGAATAATAGGCATCGATGAACGATTGCACACATACTCTTGACTATCAATTGATAGACGAAGGTCAGTAGACAACTAAAGAGGGACAACTCAAAGGAACATATAATTTTCTAAGTTGTGGATGCATAGATTAGTATGTCGAACGATTTCAACATAATTCTTCCGGATAACCCATGCAGAAAGGTTGAACTGGCAGAGTCACAATACATAATGGAGAACTCATCAAGAGCATTCTGGTTGTGATCGTTCAGTTCAACGAGGAACTTCTGCCATAAGTAGTTCATGGTATTTGGAAGAAGAAGATACCACGGACTTCAAGGACTATCGCAAAGGTTACTAATATCCTAAAGGCACTAGCAATTACTATCAACATGAAGTAGGTAGAGTGAATCTCGGGTTCAAAACCCAGGAGTAGAATACCTACTACTAAGTGGCATCACGGGATGCTTTCGAGGATAAAGGCCAGAATCATCACACTGGGACACAAATCATGGCTAAATTACTAGATGATTCCCTAAGACACCTAGGGTCATAATACCAGCTCCAACATATATGTCAAGGCAATAAAGTACCTCAACTCACCGATTAGTGTGGTTAATCTGGCCCAAAGGAACATCGAAACGGGAGGAAGGAATTTGCAAATTGCTTCAAACTATTTAGAAACCTGGGATGACTCGGACAACATAACGGCTGTAAATGCTCAGAAAAGATTTGAGACATTCACAAAAATGGTGGCATAACCACTCAGAAGCACAATATCAAGGTCTCGAGATCAATAATTAACATACAGAGGTAGAAACTGAACTGAAGCTTAATCCAACAATCTTATAAGTCTACGGATTAGTAACACGTGATCCTGATGGAAAGAAGAGATAGCCTAGTTCTTAATCCCCGTAGAAGAGAAGATGATGACTCAGATCAGAAGGCCATGAGGTATAAGGAGTAAAAAGAGCCTTACGTTCCATCCCACAATCAATTCCCTTATATAACTAAAGAATTTCTAGACTCAACTTCGACCAGTTTGGCTTGGTAATCCTACAGGCAGTCAAGCTCTGATACCAACGCTGTCAGGACCCCGACTCAATGTCACATCGATCTAGCATGTAACACCTCATATCACCTTGCGGCCTCACGCATGGTATTCCCACGGGTGTCGCCTTACCTTTGCCCGGGACCGTTTGCGCCTTTTGGCACACGTATATGACAGTGTCGCTAGCATCCATATGATAAGGAGCCCGGGCTGACATGGCTAGTCGTAAACCCAAAGTGGCACAAACTTACAGGGACAGGCATCCATGACCCAGCATCGAACGTGTCAGTCACCAGCGAGTGAATCCAGGCTGTAGCACTGGGCTAGCAGGACTCCGGTGAACCGGGCTGTAGCGGGCTAACAGGACTCCGGTATCCATCGCGTGACATTTCCCCGAAGGGACAGACACAGGAACGAAGAAGGACACATGCCGGCCAGCCTAAGTGTTCCGGAGCAGTAGCAAGCTACCCTGGCTCGGTGAAAACACTAGGAGACATTTCCCGGTAAGAGAGGCTACTAAGGATAAACAACTAGATAGTCAGATCCCACACATACCAAGCATTTCAATCATACACACAATATGCTCGAATGTGCAAATACAACAAGGCATCACAACATGACTCTACGACACAAGTATTTTATCCAATAGGCTCCGAGGAGCGAGATATTACAAACATGGGTCTCATGACCCAACATTCAGAGCATACAAATCAAAGCACAAGCGGAAGCTTAACATGTCTGAGTACAGACAACTATAAATGGAAAAGGCTGAGAAGCCTGACTATCTACCAGATCCTGCCGAGGGCACAAGATCGTAGCTGAGGTAACAAGCTAAACGTCGAAGTCCACGTGGAACTACTAGTGAGACTGAAGTCTCTCTGCAAAAACATAAATTAAGCAACGTGAGTACAAATGTACCCAGCAAGACTTACATCAGAACTAACTACATATGCATCATTATCAACAAAGGGGATGGTGGGGTTTAACTGCAGCAAGCCAGCTTTGACTCGGTGGCTATCCTGAACTACGACTGCAAGTAACTCTTTTGAGGTGGCGCACACGAGTCCACATATTCACCATATCAATACACCACTATGGATCCGCTCTCGTCTCCCTATGAGAACGCCGTCCATAGCACTCACCCTTATCTTGCATATTTTAGAGTATCCACTTTCACTTGTCTATGAACTGATATAAGCAACCCAGAAATCCTTTTCCGCGGACACGGCTATTCGAATAGATGATGTTAACCCTGCAGGGGTGTACTTCTTCACACACGCTCTCACCACTTACCGTCGTTTACACGACATGTACTCGGCAACCTTCAAGTGGAAGCCCAACGTGGGTGTCGGCCACGGCCTGCCTAAACACTCAAGTCTCTAGTCCAGGTTTATCGCCTATTCGGGTTCCATCCATGAGGAGATCCGGCCGGAGTTTCGCTCACAGCCCCAAACGATGTGAACAGGGTTCCCGAGACACCAAACGGGCGCCCGGTACACCGTGCCACGTGCCTACCGCATCACAGCCCACCCCTACGGTCAGCGCTGCCCACGGCCTCCAGCATACTACAAACACCAGAAACTACTTGCAACTCCTGGACAGAGGACAAGGGTGATTAAGAAGCCGAGAGGGTCCATTGGTTTCGGGCCCAATGCGTGGTAGTAGCTGAATCATGGATCACAAACATAGAACTCATTTCCTGAGGACGGCTGCAATGAGACAACCCACCATGTACTCCTACATGGCCTCTCACCGCTACCTTTACCAAATCGTATTCACACACTTAGCTCACACACAGTAGGACATGTTCACACACCTCTGATTCATCCCCGATGAATCAGACCTGACTCAACTCTAAGCAGTAGCAGGCATGACAAACAAGCATGAATGAGTAGGCACAACAGGGCTCAAACAACTCCTACTCATGCTAGTGGGTTTCAACTATTTACTGTGGCAATGACAGGTCATGCAAAGGATAAAGGGGTTCAGCTACCGCAGCAAGTAACAGATGAATCGGTGTTGTCCTAATGCAGTAAAAGAGAGCAGGAGCGAGAGAGTGGGATTTTATCGGAATGAACAAGGGGGTTTTGCTTGCCTGGCACTTCTGAAGATAACATTGAGTCTTCATCAGTGTCAACGATCACAACGTTGGAACATCGTCTACCGGGAGGGAACAGATACCGGCAACAAAGAAGAAATACAATCAATGCAATGCATAATATGACGCATGCTCATGACATGGCAATATGAATGTGTTTTGAGCTAATGCAACTAGCAACAGATTAAATGAAGTTGGTTTGAATACAAGATTCAAATTCAAACTCCATATGTGATTATTCAAATGCCATTTAATTGATTTGTGCTAAACAGCAGCTATAAGTTGTTCTAACATGCATGAAAATGGTACAGATGGATTCCTTGAATTTTTTTGATAATTTTTCATATATAAATTATTTAATTTGGAGTTACGGTTGAATTTCTATGATTTATTGAAGTTTTAATCATTTTCTGAAATTCCTGAATAAAAATAAATCCAGAAAACCTATTACTGCGTTAGCATGACTTCACAGTGACGTCAGCAAGTCAATGGCGTTGTCCAGGTCAAATCTGACCTGTGGGACCCACATGTCAGCTGCATAGTGATTTAACAGTGTTTAATTAACTTAACTAAATTGTTAGCCGGGTTATTAAATGGTAGGGCCCACCTGTCAGTGGCGCTAGGCCTGGGTTAGCGGGGTGGTTAGGCCCTAATGACCGGCCACGTCGGATTCGCCGGCGGTTGGACGACGGCGACGACCCAGAGGGGCGGTGGCTCGCCGGAGTTACGCCAGAGGCGACGGATCGACGCGCCAAGGGCACCAGGAGGTAGCCCGTGCCCGTGCGCATCTAGGGGGACCAACGGGAGGTGCGGGGGTGGCCGGGGTTCGCCGGAATGGAGCTCGTGGCGGCGCCGGCATTCGGGTGAACTGGGTTTCGGGGTTAGGGAGCACGACAGGAGGCAAAGAGGGGTGTTACGACCTCCTGGGGTTGCACTGAGCACGACCGCGTGCTCGGTTGCAGCTCTAGCTAACGGTGGCTACGGCGGCGACATGGCCGGCGGCAAGCAAGCTCCGGCTCCGGTGGGATCGAGGCTACAGGGCGCAATCGAGGCGGGGAAGAGAGAGGGGAGGCGTAGGAGCTCACAGTGAGTTCGAAGA
>NW_025229800.1:8827-9658 GCF_018294505.1 Triticum aestivum | reverse complement strand
GCTTTTCTTATAGACTCAATGTGATCTTGGATCACTAAAATAGAAAATGTAGAGTCTTGTGCTTTTAGATTGAGCCAATCCTTTGTCCTTAGTGTCTTGAAGGGGTTCCACATCCTCTAGTCCATGCCACTCCATTGTTGAACTTATCTGAAACATATTAGGTAAAAGTATTAGTCCAACAAGGGATATATTGACATAAATTATCAAAATCACCCAGGGAGCACTTGTGCTTTCAATATCCCCCTTTTTGGTAATTGATGACAACATACATCAAAGCTTTAGATAAAGATATATAGAGAATAACAAGTAAAGCTTTGGAAAGACAAGTAACATGCATAGGCTCCCCCTACATGTATGCGATCATGTAAATATGGAATATAGGAGCATGTGAATGCATAAGCATGACAGAGTAAGCAATGTGTTACATGTATCTTGGCTATATGCATCAGAGCAAAAGATGTGAATATGGAAATGTACCTTCATGCTCATGAGTCCTTCTTGCAAACAGTATGTACATCAGCAAGAGATCCTCATACACATGACTGTGATGCATATACTTACCTTGTGGTCTTGAGTTGGATTAGGATGAAATAAACATGCGTAAACAAGGTTAAATAACACAGATGCACCTACTAGCCAGAGCAAACAAAAGAAACCACAAGAGTACGAAGAGGGATGACAGGTAGAGAGTGAGTACTAAGTACTCCATTGGATATGTACATGTCCCCAAAGGTAAAGATGTGCAAAGAATTCAAAGATTTCCTTCCCTTAGGTGTCTTGCTCCCCCTGACCTAGCATGGGATACTGGGAGAAGATAGGGAATAGAAAATC
>NW_025229800.1:4744-6683 GCF_018294505.1 Triticum aestivum | reverse complement strand
AAAAAGAAAAGAAATCTAGATGAAGTTTTTTTTGAAAGGGGAAACAAATATGCATGAGACAAATGCAAGAGCATAGAAAAGAACATGAGAGAACTCCATCTAGAATTGGTCGGCGACAGAGTCACCTATGTTAGAGTATATTGACATAGGAGTCAAGTGAGATCACTTGATCATAGGTCATACTCATCATTTAAGCTCAAAATGGGTTACCATTTTCCGTTTAAGCATTTTGATGTATTCACATCTTGTTGAGTTGCTTTGACTCATGACTTGGAGTAAGGCTTCTCTAAGATGGAATAACATACCTTGGGTGGTGGTGTTGATCGTGATCATGTAGTTGAACTTGTGTGGATTGCTCAAAGTTGATGTAGCTCATCAAGAATTGGGAGCACCACTTGGAGTGTGAGTTCATCTGCCTACATGTGCTAGTTTTGCAAGGAAGAGCACTTGTGTATCCAAAATGTCAATCATAAAGCTCAATATAGAATTTGTAAAAGGATATGTTAGAAGGGTTTCTTGCTTCCTTGTCTTCAACCACCGTTGTGAAGAGACTTGGTGATGTAGAGATTTGCTCAAGATGTGAGTGTGTTGCAATCTCATAGATTTAGATTCATCCAAGTACCTACAAGGGTTATATAGCATGCAAGGGTGCAAATATATCCAAGACATTTAAATAGCAACACGAGAAGAATATCAAGGATTAGTCATAGGCTCATGCCTTGCATGTATCCAAATGGAGTTCCTACTCCATGTTTGAAGCATCAATGATGTTAAATTCACCTCTTAACCTGCAAAACACTTTCTCATCAAGTGGTTTAGTGAATATATCCGCTAATTGCTTATCGGTGCGAACATGCTTAAGATTAATGTCCCATTTGGCAACATGATCTCGAATGAAATGATGACGAACTTTAATATGCTTAGTTCGAGAATGTTGCATGGGATTGTGAGCTATCTTGATAGCACTTTCATTGTCATAAAGTAATGGAACATGTTTCACATATATCCCATAATCCTTAAGAGTTTGGGTCATCCAAAGTAATTGAGCACAACATGAACCAGCGGCAATGTATTCCGCTTCGATGGTGGATAATGATACCGAGTTTTATTTCTTGGAAGACCAAGACACAAGAGATCTAGCAAGAAATTGACAAGTACCCGAAGTGGACTTTCTATCAACCTTGTCACCGGCATAGTCCGAGTCGGAGTAGCCAACAAGATTGAAAGAGGCCCTCTTTGGATACCAAATGCCAACATTTGGTGTATGATTTAAGTATCTAACTATCCTTTTCACGGCCTTAGGATGACATTCTTTAGGAGCCGCTTGATATCGTGCACACATGCACACACTTAGCATAATATCGGGACGTGAAGCACATAGATATAACAATGAACCAATCATAGAGCGATAAACCTTTTGATCAACTAGTTCACCATCTTTGGTCAAATCAAGATGTCCACTAGTAGGCATGGCTGTAGTCATACCTTTGCTTTCTTGCATATTGAACTTCTTGAGTAAGTCCTTGGTGTACTTTTTTGAGAGACAAAGGTACCTTCCTTAGTTTGCTTGATTTGCAAATCGAGAAAGAATTTGAGTTCACTCATCATCGACATCTCAAACTTCTATGACATTAGCTTTCCAAACTTCTCACTAAAGTGAGGGTTAGTCGAACCAAATATAATATCATCAACATAGATTTGGCACACAAATAGTTCTCCATTAAACCTTTTACTAAAAAGAGTAGAATCAAATTTTCCAATTTCAAAGCCTTTTTCAATAAGGAACTTGGTCAAGCATTTGTACCAAGCTCTAGGAGCTTGTTTAAGACCATAAAGAGCTTTGTGAAGTTTGTAAACATGATTAGGTTTCTTAGGATTGACAAAGCCGGGAGGTTGCTTAACATAAACTTCCTCCTCTATTTCACCATTTAGAAAAGCA
>NW_025229800.1:2468-3168 GCF_018294505.1 Triticum aestivum | reverse complement strand
ACGTGTTAAAGGGGTTATCAATCCCTTTCGGGTAACGGTACCAGAAATTGTCAAGTTGACGGGATAAAATTGTAGTAGATTTATAGATGCAAATAAAAGCAAATAAAATTCAACGAGGTATTTTTGGGTTTTTGGATTAATAGATCTGAAAATAGAAGAAAATAAAAATAGATCTTGAAGGGAAATATGATAAAGAAGAGACGCGGGGGCCGTAGATTTCACTAGTGGCTTCTCTCGAGAAAAATAGCATATGGTGGGTAAACAAATTACTGTTGGGCAATCAATAGAACTTCAAATAATTATGACGACACCCAGGCTCTGATCATTATATAGGCATCACATCCAAGATTAGTAGACCGACTCTTTCCTGCATCTACTACTATTACTCCACACATTAACCGCTATCCAGCATGCATCTAGTGTATTAATTCATGGAAAAATGGAGTAATGCAATAAGAACAATGACATGATGTAGACAAGATCTATTCATGTAGGAATTAGACCCTATCTTGTTATCCTTAGTGGCAATGATACATACATGTTGGTTCCCCTTCTATCACTTGGATCAAGCACCGTAAGATCAAACCCATCACAAAGCACCTCTTCCCATTGCAAGAAAAAATGATCTAGTCGTCCTAACTAAACCAAATATTCGAAGAAGAAATACGAGGCTATAAGTAATCATGCATATAAGAGATAA
>NW_025229800.1:0-1749 GCF_018294505.1 Triticum aestivum | reverse complement strand
TTTTAATGTCCATTTGGTACAAGGTGATATCATGGTGATTAGCATAGGAAAGTAAGATGCGAATGGACTCAAGTCTAGCAACGGGGGCGTATGTCTCACCATAGTCCATACCTTCAACTTGAGTGTAGCCTTGGGAGACGAGACGTGCTTTGTTGCGAACTACTTGTCCATATTCATCTTGCTTGTTGCGAAACACCCATTTGGTACCGATGATGTTGTGGTTGTTGTCAGGCTTCTCAACCAATGTCCAAACTTGGTTTCTCTCAAAGTTGTGTTAAAGGGGTTGTCAATCCCTTTCTGGTAACAGTGCCAGAAATTGTCAAGCTGATGGGATAAAATTGTAGTAGATTGATATATGCAAATAAAAGCAAATAAAATTTAGCAAGGTATTTTTGGGTTTTTGGATTAATAGATCTGAAAATAGAAGCAAATAAAAATAGATCTCGAAGGCAAATATGATAAAGAAGAGACCCGGGGGCCGTAGATTTCACTAGTGGCTTCTCTCTAGAAAAATAGCATATGGTGGGTAAACAAATTACTGTTGGTCAATTGCTAGAACTTCAAATAATTATGACGATATCCTGACAATGATCATTATATAGGCATCACGTCCAAGATTAGTAGACCGACTCCTGCCTGCATCTACTATATTACTCCACACATCGACCGCTATCCAGCATGCATCTAGTGTATTAAGTTCATGGAAAGACATAGTAATGCAATAAGAATGATGACATGATGTAGACAAGACCTATTCATGTAGGAATTAGACCTTATCTTGTTATCCTTAATGGCAACGATACATACGTGTCGGTTCCCCTTCTGTCACTGGGATCAAGCACCGTAAGATCGAACCCATCACAAAGCACCTCTTCCCATGGCAAGAAAAATCGATCTAGTCAGCCTAACTAAACTAAAGATTTGTAGAAGAAATACAAGGCTATAAGTAATCATGCATATAATAGATCAAAAGACTCAAATAACTTTCATGGATAAAAATATAGATCTGATCATAAACTCAAAGTTCATCGGACCAAAACAAACACACCGCAAAAAGAGTTACATCAAATAGATCTCCAAGAGACCATTGTATTGAGAATAAAAAGAGAAAGAAAGAGAGAGAGAGAGAGAGACAAATATATATATATATAGAGAGAGAGAGAGGAAGCCATCTAGATACTAACTACGGGCCCATAGGTCTACAATGAACTACTCACGCATCATCGGAGAGGCACCAGTGAGGATGATGAACCCCTCCGTTATGGTGTCTAGACTGGATATGTGGTTTATGGAACTTGCGGCGGCTAGAATTGATTTTCGTCAACTCCCCTAGGGTTTCTGGAATATTGGGGTATTTATAGAGCAAAGAAGCGGTGTGGGAGGCCACTGATTGTGGCTTGAACTACATCGGTATTTCCCCAAAGAGGAAGGGGTGATGCAGCACAGCAACAATAGGCATTTCCCTCAGTGATGAGACCAAGGTTATCGAACCAGCAGGATAACCACGCAACACTACGTAAATGGTACCTGCACACAAAGAACAAATACTTGCAACCCAACGTGTTAAAGGGGTTATCAATCCCTTTCGGGTAACGGTACCAGAAATTGTCAAGTTGACGGGATAAAATTGTAGTAGATTTATAGATGCAAATAAAAGCAAATAAAATTCAACGAGGTATTTTTGGGTTTTTGGATTAATAGATCTGAAAATAGAAGAAAATAAAAATAGATCTTGAAGGGAAATATGAT
>NW_025229799.1:18194-19004 GCF_018294505.1 Triticum aestivum | reverse complement strand
GTTGCCGCGACAACGTCCGCCTCGACTCGCGTTACCCTAAGATAGACAGGGTGGCAGCGGTGTCACGTGCTCTTCTCGGCGTCCGTCGTCGCTACCGCGACAATGTCCGCCTTGACTCCCGTTATCCTAAGATAGACAGGGTGGCAGTGGTGTCACGTGCTCGTCTCGGCGTCCGACGTCGCTACCGCGACAACGTCCGCCTTGACTCGCGTTACCCTATGATAGACAGGGTGGCCCGGGTGTCACGTGCTCGTCTCGGCGTCCGTCGTCGCTACTGCGAGGACGTCCGCCTCGACTCGTGTTACCCTAAGAAAGACGGGGTGGCAGTGGTGTCACGTGCTCGTCTCGGCGGCCGACGTCGCTACCACGACGACGTCCGCCTCGACTCGCGTTACCATAAGATGGATAAGGTGGCAGTGGTCTCACGTGCTCGTCTCGGCGTCCGTCGTCGCTACCGCGACGATATCCGCCACGACCCGCGTTACCCTAAGATAGACATGGTGGTAGTGGTGTCACGTGCCCGTCTCGGCGTCCGTCGTCGCTACCGCGATGATATCCGCCTCGACTCGCGTTACCCTAAGATAGACAGGGTGGCAGTTGTGTCACGTGCTCGTCTCGGCGTCGGTCGTTGCTACCGCGACGACGTCCGCCTCGACTCACGTTACCCCAAGTTAGAAAGGGTGGCAGCGGTGTCACGTGCTCTTTTCGGCGTCCGTCGTCGCTACTGCGACAACGTCTGCCTCGACTCGCGTTACCCTAAGATAGACAGGGTGGCACTGGAGTCACGTGCTCGTCTCGGCGTCCGACGTC
>NW_025229799.1:14053-14908 GCF_018294505.1 Triticum aestivum | reverse complement strand
ATAGACGGGGTGGCAGTGGTGTCACGTGCTCGTCTCGGCGGCTGACGTCGCTACCGCGACGAAATCCGCCTCGACTTGCGCTACCCTAAGATGGACAGGGTGGCAGTGGTCTCACGTGCTCGTCTCGGCGTCCGTCGTCGCTACCGCGACGATATCCGCCTCGACTCGCGTTACCCTAAGATAGACTGGGTGGTAGTGGTGTCACGTGCTCGTCTCAGCGTCTGTCGTCGCTACCGCGACGACGTCCGCCTCGACTCGCGTTACCCCAAGTTAGAAAGGGTGGCAGCGGTGTCACGTGCTCTTTTCGGCGTCCGTCGTCGCTACTGCAACAACGTCTGCCTCGACTCGCGTTACCCTAAGATAGACAGGGTGGCACTGGAGTCACGTGCTCGTCTCGGCGTCCGACGTCGCTACCGCGACGACGTCCGCCTCAAGTCGGGTTACCCTAAGATAGACAGCGTGGCCCTGGTGTCACGTGCTCGTCTCGGCGCCAGTCGTCGCTACCGCGACGACGTCCGCCTCGACTCGCGTTACCCTAAGATAGACAGGGTGGCCCTGGTGTCACGTGCTCGTCTCCGCGTCAGTCGTCGCTACCGCGACGACGTCCGCCTCGACTCGCGTTACCCTAAGATAGACAGGGTGGCCCTGGTGTCACGTGCTCGTATCGGCGTCCGTCGCCGCTACCGCGACGACGTCCGCCTCGACTCGCGTTACCCTAAGATAGACAGGGTGGCCCTGGTGTCACGTGCTCGTCTCGGCGTCCGACGTCGCTACCGCGACGACGTCCGCCTCGACTCGCGTTACCCTAAGGTAGACAGGGTGGCCCTGGTGTCATGTGCTCGTCTCAGCGTCCGT
>NW_025229799.1:13113-13661 GCF_018294505.1 Triticum aestivum | reverse complement strand
CAGGGTGGCAGTGGTGTCACGTGCTCGTCTCGGCGTCCGTCGTCTCTACCGCCACGACGTCCGCCTCGTCTCGCGTTACCCTAAAATAGACAGGGTGGCAGTGGTGTCACGTGCTCGTCTAGGAGTCCGACGTCGCTACCGCGACAACGTCCGCCTTGACTCGCGTTACCCTAAGATAGACAGGGTGGCAATGGTGTCACGTGCTCGTCTCGGCATCCGTCGTCGCTACGGCGACGACATTCGCCTCGACTCGCGTTACCCTAAGATAGGTAGGGTGGCCCTGGTGTCATGTGCTCGTCTCGGCGTCCGTCGCCGCTACCGCGACGACGTCCGCCTCGACTCGCGTTACCCTAAGATAGACAGGGTGGCAGTGGTGTCACGTGCTCGTCTCGGCGTCCGTCGTCGCTACCGCGACGACGTCTGCCTCGACTGGTGTTACCCTATGATAGACAGGGTGGCCCTGGTGTCACGTGCTCGTCTCGGCGTCCGTCGTCGCTACTGCGAGGACGTCCGCCTCGACTCGCGTTACCCTAAGATAGACGGGGTGG
>NW_025229799.1:12043-12751 GCF_018294505.1 Triticum aestivum | reverse complement strand
GATGGACGGGGTGGCAGTGGTGTCACGTGCTCGTCTCGGCGGCCGACGTCGCTACCGCGACGACGTCCGCCTCGACTCGCGTTACCCTAAGATGGACAGGGTCGCAGTGGTCTCACGTGCTCGTCTCGGCGTCTGTCGTCGCTACCGCGACGATATCCGCCTCGACTCGCGTTACCCTAAGATAGACATGGTGGCAGTGGTGTCACGTTCTCGTCTCGGCGTCCGTCGTCGCTACCGCGACGACGTCCGCCACGACTCGCGTAACCCTAATATAGACTGGGTGGCCTTGGTGTCACGTGCTCTCGGCGTCCGTCATCTCTACCGGGACGACGTCTGCTTCGAGTCGCGTTACCCTAAGATAGACAGGGTGGTCCTGCTATCACGTGCTCGTCTCGGCGTCCGTCGTCGCTAGCGCAACGACATCCGCCTCGACGCGCGTTATCCTAAGATAGACAGGGTGGCCCTGGTGTCACGTGCTCGTCTCGGCGTCCGTCGCCGCTACCGCGACCACGTCCACCTCGACCCGTGTTACCCTAAGATAGACAGGGTGGCAGTGGTGTCACGTGCTCGTCTCGGCGTCCGTCGTCGCTACCGCGACGACGTCCGCCCCGACTCGCGTTACCCTCAGATAGACAGGGTGGCAGTGGTGTCACATGCTCATCTCGGCGTCCGACATCGCTACCGCGACGACGTCCGCCTCGACTCGCG
>NW_025229799.1:8513-9167 GCF_018294505.1 Triticum aestivum | reverse complement strand
GTCTCGGCGTCCGCCGTCGCTACCGCGACGATATCCGCCTCGACTCGCGTTACCCTAAGATAGACAGGGTGGCAGTGGTGTCACGTGCTCGTCTCGATGTCCGTCGTCGCTACTGCGAGGACGTCCGCCTCGACTCGCGTTACCCTAAGATAGACTGGGTGGCAGTGGTGTCACGTGCTCGTCTCGGCGGCCGACGTCGCTACTGCGACGACGTCCGCCTTGACTCGCGTTACCCTAAGATGGACAGGGTGGCAGTGGTCTCACGTGCTCGTCTCGGCATCCGCCGTCGCTACCGCGACGATATCCGCCTCGACTCGCGTTACCCTAAGATAGACATGGTGGCAGCGGTGTCACGTGCTTGTCTAGGCGTCCGTCGTCGCTATCGCAATAACGTCCGCCTCGACTCGCGTTACCCTAAGATAGACAGGGTGGCAGTGGTGTCACATGCTCGTCTCGGCGTCCGTCGTCGCTACCGCGACAACGTCCGCCTTGACTCGCGTTACCCTAAGATAGACAGGGTGGCAGTGGTCTCACGTGCTCGTCTCGTCGTCCGACGTCGCTACTGCGACGACGTCCGCCTCGACTCGCGTTATCCTAAGATAGACAGGGTGGCCCTGGTGTCACGTGCTCGTCTAGGCGTCCGTCGTCGCTACC
>NW_025229799.1:6857-7533 GCF_018294505.1 Triticum aestivum | reverse complement strand
GCGAGGACGTCCGCCTCGACTCGCGTTACCCTAAGATAGATGGGGTGGCAGTGGTGTCACGTGCTCGTCTCGCCGGCTGACGTCGCTACCGCGACGACATCCGCCTCGACTTGCGCTACCCTAAGATGGACAGGGTGGCAGTGGTCTCACGTGCTCGTCTCGGCGTCCGTCGTCACTACCGCGACGATATCCGCCTCGACTCGCGTTACCCTAAGATAGACAGGGTGGTAGTGGTGTCACGTGCTCGTCTCAGCGTCTGTCGTCGCTACCGCGACGACGTCCGCCTCGACTCGCGTTACCCCAAGTTAGAAAGGGTGGCAGCGGTGTCACGTGCTCTTTTCGGCGTCCGTCGTCGCTACTGCGACAACGTCTGCCTCGACTCGCGTTACCCTAAGATAGACAGGGTGGCAGTGGTGTCACGTGCTCGTCTCGGCGTCTGTTGTCGCTACCGCGACGACGTCCGCCTCGGCTCGCGTTACCCCAAGATAGACAGGGTGGCAGCGGTGTCACGTGCTCGTCTCGGCGTCCGTCGTCGCTACTGCGACAACGTCCGCCTTGACTCGCGTTACCCTAAGATAGACAGGGTGGCAGTGGTGTCATGTGCTCGTCTCGATGTCCATCGTCGCTACTGCGAGGACGTCCGCCTCGACTCGCGTTACCCTAAGATAGACGGGGT
>NW_025229799.1:5892-6347 GCF_018294505.1 Triticum aestivum | reverse complement strand
CTACCGCGACGATATCCGCCTCGACTCGCGTTACCCTAAGATAGACAGGGTGGTAGTGGTGTCACGTGCTCGTCTCAGCGTCTGTCGTCGCTACCGCGACGACGTCCGCCTCGACTCGCGTTACCCCAAGTTAGAAAGGGTGGCAGCGGTGTCACGTGCTCTTTTCGGCGTCCGTCGTCGCTACTGCGACAACGTCTGCCTCGACTCGCGTTACCCTAAGATAGACAGGGTGGCAGTGGTGTCACGTGCTCGTCTCGGCGTCTGTCGTCGCTACCGCGACGACGTCCGCCTCGACTCGCGTTACCCCAAGATAGACAGGGTGGCAGCGGTGTCACGTGCTCGTCTCGGCGTCCGTCGTCGCTACCGCGACAACGTCCGCCTTGACTCGCGTTACCCTAAGATAGACAGGGTGGCAGTGGTGTCACATGCTCGTCTCGATGTCCATCGTCGCTACT
>NW_025229799.1:5206-5805 GCF_018294505.1 Triticum aestivum | reverse complement strand
GACGTCGCTACCGCGACGACGTCCGCCTCCACTCGCGTTACCCTAAGATGGACAGGGTGGCAGTGGTCTCACGTGCTCGTCTCGGTGTCCGTCGTCGCTACTGCGAGGACGTCCGCCTCGACTCGCGTTACCCTAAGATAGACGGGGTGGCAGTGGTGTCACGTGCTCGTCTCGGCGGCTGACGTCGCTACCGCGACGATGTCCGCCTCGAGTCGCGTTACCCTAAGATGGACAGGGTGGCAGTGGTCTCACGTGCTCGTCTCGGCGTCCGTCATCGCTACCGCGACGATATCCGCCTTGACTCGCGTTACCCTAAGATAGACATGGTGGCAGTGGTGTCACGTGCTCGTCTCGGCGTCTGTCGTCGCTACCGCCACGACGTCCGCCTAGACTCACGTTACCCCAAGATAGACAGGGTGGCAGCGGTGTCACGTGCTCGTCTCGGCGTCCGTCGTCGCTACCGCGACAACGTCCGCCTCGACTCGCGTTACCCTAAGATAGACAGGGTGGCAGTGGTGTCACGTGCTCGTCTCGGCGTCCGATGTCGCTACCGCGACGACGTCCGCCTGGACTTGCGTTACCCTAAGATAGACAGGGTG
>NW_025229799.1:0-932 GCF_018294505.1 Triticum aestivum | reverse complement strand
ACGTGCTCGTCTCGGCGTCCGTCGTCGCTACCGCGACAACGTCCGCCTTGACTCGCGTTATCCTAAGATAGACAGGGTGGCAGTGCTGTCACGTGCTCGTCTCGGCGTCCGACGTCGCTACCGCGACAACGTCCGCCTTGACTCGCGTTACCCTAAGATAGACAGGGTGACAGTGGTGTCACGTGCTCGTCTCGGCGTCCGTCGTCGCTACCGCGACGATGTCTGCCTCGACTGGCGTTACCCTATGATAGACAGGGTGGCCCTGGTGTCACGTGCTCGTCTCGGCGTCCGTCGTCGCTACTGCGAGGTTGTCCGCCTCGACTCGCGTTACCCTAAGATAGACGGGGTGGCAGTGGTGTCACGTGCTCGTCTCGGCGGCTGACGTCGCTACCGCGACGACATCCGCCTCGACTTGCGCTACCCTAAGATGGACAGGGTGGCAGTGGTCTCACGTGCTCGTCTCGGCGTCCGTCGTCGCTACCGCGACGATATCCGCCTCGACTCGCGTTACCCTAAGATAGACAGGGTGGTAGTGGTGTCACGTGCTCGTCTCAGCGTCTGTCGTCGCTACCGCGACGACGTCCGCCTCGACTCGCGTTACCCCAAGTTAGAAAGGGTGGCAGCGGTGTCACGTGCTCTTTTCGGCGTCCGTCGTCGCTACTGCGACAACGTCTGCCTCGACTCGCGTTACCCTAAGATAGACAGGGTGGCAGTGGTGTCACGTGCTCGTCTCGGCGTCTGTCGTCGCTACCGCGACGACGTCCGCCTCGACTCGCGTTACCCCAAGATAGACAGGGTGGCAGCGGTGTCACGTGCTCGTCTCGGCGTCCGTCGTCGCTACCGCGACAACGTCCGCCTTGACTCGCGTTACCCTAAGATAGACAGGGTGGCAGTGGTGTCACATGCTCGTCTCGATGTCCATCGTCGCTACT
>NW_025229798.1:0-19005 GCF_018294505.1 Triticum aestivum | reverse complement strand
GATGCGGATCTCACACACTCATTTAGTTGAACCGTGTGCGGAGCAATTGCCAGGTTAAAACAAAAATATCCCATTTTGAATCGGCATGCAAAAAGCAAATTCGCCATAATATTCAATTGAACAAGTAAACAAAAATATCACATTTTGAATCGGGACGAAAAAAGCAAATTCGCCACAATATTCAATTGAACAAATAAACAAAAATATCCCATTTTGAATCGGCATGCAAAAAGCAAATTTGCCACAATATTCAATTGAACAAATAGTGTCCACTAGAAGAACATTCATCAGATTTCGCAACCATTGCAATTGAACATATGGTAGCTAAATTCCAATGATTTGTCCACACATATATGCATTACATAATTAATCATAGTGTACGAAATACGAAGACCTCATTAGATGGAAAACAATGGATCCGTGCGTATATGTTTAGCGGCTAACTCTTACTCAATCTTTCAGGAGAAGGCATGCTGAAATCTTCATTATCACCAGTGGGATTGATGTAATGATCCAGGAAGAAGTCGCTGATAAATCTCTGAACCATCAGCAATTCACCAGCCGGGAGCAGTTCAGGGGCCCTCCGTTTTAAGATGAGCTGCAATATTTTTAAGATCAGAATGTGCCATATGAGTGGAGTAGAAGATATTAATTAAGATAGACTTACTGGTACTAATTTGCGAGGATCTTCACAACTATCAGCGGATTTGTAGATGCAGATCATGTGCCTGCAAACATAGTATCCACAAAGGTTGGTCCCTACTTCTTGCCGAGGACACTGAATTTTTTTGTATAGAATTAGTCATGTATTTGTCCTGTTAGGAACAACCTAACCGGTGTTAGATGTATTATTTTTTCTTTGGACAAAATAGAAAGAGGTTTGTTTAGAAGCTTGAACATTTGACTCGTGTAAGGAAAGGTATTTGCAAACCGTTGGATAAATTTTCCGAAAATAACAGATTTCGGTGTGTTACCGAAGAAACGATCTTGTACTGCAGAGGTAGTTCCCTCTTGAATAGGTTCCCTGGTTTAGTTTTCCACAATGCAAGCACACTGCAAATGATGTTGAATTTTGACAACATCAATTATTGAACCAGTTAGGAATGCAAATTAATTTCAACATCATAGAATTCATTACCTATCTATGAATTATTGAAGATGTGATACAGGCAAAGGTGTCCCGTCTTTCGATGAGATGATGGATATCGCTTTGGTGGCAGTCGACTTTGACGATCCGACTACGAACGTGCTGATAGAGGCAAAGGTGTCCCGTCTTTCGATGAGATGGTGGATTTCGCTTTGGTGGAAATCGACTTTGACGATCCGACTACGAACGTGCGAGGACGTCGCGCCTTAGCAATCGCTAAACCAACTCCGAGAGGTTATTGACCACGCCGGAGCACGATCAACCTGACCACGAGGGTCTGTTTCCTGCGAGCAAACGAAGAACAAGCAAGAAACTAAGATTGCAATCTGGATATTGCGAATATAAGATGAAAGCTTTATTGATCAAGGTGGGGTTCTGTGACGCCTTTGTCTGGTCGTTGAACACAAACGAAGTACGCGAAGTTGCAGCTATGGCGAACTTTTAATCTAAACAAAACCCAAAGTCTAAACGATGCCCTAAGGGCTGTATATATGGAGGAAGAGGGGGGGAATTTCGTGGCCCTTGGTGGAGGGGTCCGAAATCAACCCTATCTCTTGTTTCCCCACACATACGGACTCTAAAAAATAGCCTATACTTATGTATTTCGAAATTACATGGGCCTGGCCCAATAATAAGGTGACGCAGCACCTAAAATAGCCTCGGGACGAAATTTATGAAGTGGCGTCTTGTATATTTCGTCCAAGGCTTCATGCACCCATTATGGTGGCTTCAAAGTCCTGAAATCATCACTTGTAACTCCGTTCTTGTTTCCCTTGCGCATGCCATCATCTCCATGCTTGTTCTTGCTCCAATGTTCATCCTTCTCCAAGCTAGGCCCTTCATTTGTAAGCAAAACAAATGTATCCAATTTAGGCAGCATCATATTCTCATGAACATTAGAATCATTACCAAGAAACAAAAGTACCTGGTAATTTAGTTGGCGTGCACGAGCTCTAGTAATTGGTCCAGTATGTATAGCAGCAGGGGCTGTGGGTGTAACAGTTGTATTGATGTCCTCATCAACTCCTCACTTGTGTGACCGTTTTGGGCTGCGGCCAACTCTCAATAGCTTCAATCTTGGCTTTATCAACTTCAATTCCCTGTGGAGTAACAACATAGCCAAGAAAAGATACTCGGTCGGTGCAAAAGGTGCACTTCCCAAGGTTACAGAACAAACGGGCATCACGTAGAGCAATAAAAACAGCACGTAAATGTTCCAAATGTTCTTCCAAAGATCTGCTATAAATCAATATGTCATCAAAGTAAACTACCACAAATCGTCCAATGAAAGCACGTAAAACTTTGTTCATTAATCTCATGAAAGTACTAGGTGCATTAGTTAACCCAAAAGGCATGACTAACCACTCATATAATCCAAACTTAGTTTTAAATGCTGTTTTCCATTCATCTCCCAATTTCATACGAATTTGATGGTAGCCACTACGCAAATCAACTTTGGAGAATATTGTTGAGCCACTCAATTCATCAAGCATATCATCTAGCCTAGGAATAGGATGACGATAACGAATAGTAATATTATTAATGCCTCTACAATCAACACACATACGTGATGTACCATCCTTTTTCGGCACTAGAATAATAGGAACAGCACAAGGACTAAGGGATTCGCGTATATAACCTTTGTCGAGAAGCCCTTGTACTTGACGCATAATCTCCTTCGTCTCCTCTGGATTGGTACGGTATGGTGCACGGTTTGGCAGTGAAGCACCGGGAATTAAGTCAATCTGATGCTCAATCCCTCGAATAGGCGGTAATCCCGGTGGCACGTCTTGTGGAAAAACGTCAGCGAACTCCTGCAAAATGTTAGTGACAGCAGGAGGCAAAGAGGAAGGCACGTCCTCGAATGAAAATAATGCCTCTTTGCACACAAAAGCATAGCAAACAGATTTGCTGAAATCTAGCTCATCAATATCAGATTTGGTGGCAAATAAACATGCACTTTTCAATTTAATTTCAGAAGCAACACTAGATGGCTTATTATTAGGCTTCATTTGTTTCTCAAATTCTTTTGCCACAATCTGATTTTCACTCTTATTCTTCTCCTGTTGTGCTTTATTAGCTCCATTAATATCATCTTTCAAAATGGAATCAGGAGTCATAGGAAGCAAAGTAATATTTTTATCCTTATGAACAAGAGTATAGTGATTGTTTCTACCATGGTGTACAGAATTTTTATCAAATTGCCATGGTCTACCAAGTAATAAGGAACATGCTTGCATAGGTACCACATCACAATCAACATAATCAGCATATGTAGAGATACTAAAATGCACACGAACAGTACGTGTTACCTTAACCTTGCCGCTGTTGTTGAACCATTGGATGTAGTAAGGATGTGGATGTGGTCTTGTGGTGAGAGAAAGCTTCTCCACCATCTCCATGCTAGCCAAGTTGTTGCAGCTCCCTCCGTCTATGATGACGCGCACAGAACGTTCCTTCACACCTCCCTTGGTATGGAACAAATTGTGCCTCTGATTTTGCTCAGCTTGTGTGACCTGCACACTCAAAACACGTTGAGCAACTAAACATTCATACCTGTCAGCGTCTTCAGGAGCCATGTATTGCGTCTCATGATCAGAATCATCTCCACCATGTTCTTCACGTGTAATAAGAGCCAAAGTCTCCTCATCATAGTCACTAGCGGACTCATATCCACCATCCGCGGTAGCAATCATCACACGCGGAGATTTGCATTCTCTCGCATAATGACCTCCTCCCTTACAACGACGACAAATAATATCACTTGTGTGCCCTGTTGATGCCATGGAAGAAGAAGAACGCTGTGCAGGCCCCGCAGGTGCGCTCTTGGCAGATAATGGTGGTTGTGCCTGTTTTCTTGTATCACGGCTGGAGGTGGCACCGGATGGAGGTGCTGGTGCAGTTGAAGTAGAAGATGCACGTGGTGTGATAGAGGCAAAGGTGTCCCGTCTTTCGATGAGATGGTGGATTTCGCTTTGGTGGAAGTCGACTTTGACGATCCGACTACGAACGTGCGAGGACGTCGCGCCTTAGCAATCGCTAAACCAACTCCGAGAGGTTATTGACCACGCCGGAGCACGATCAACCTGACCACGAGGGTCTGTTTCCTGCGAGCAAACGAAGAACAAGCAAGAAACTGAGATTGCAATCTGGATATTGCGAATATAAGATGAAAGCTTTATTGATCAAGGTGGGGTTCTGTGACGCCTTTGTCTGGTCGTTGAACACAAACGAAGTACGCGAAGTTGCAGCTATGGCGAACTTTTAATCTAAACAAAACCCAAAGTCTAAACGATGCCCTAAGGGCTGTATATATGGAGGAAGAGGGTGGAATTTCGTGGCCCTTGGTGGAGGGGTCCGAAATCAACCCTATCTCTTGTTTCCCCACACATACGGACTCTAAAAATAGCCTATACTTATGTATTTCGAAATTACATGGGCCTGGCCCAATAATAAGGTGACGCAGCACCTAAAATAGCCTCGGGACGAAATTTATGAAGTGGCATCTTGTATATTTCGTCCAAGGCTTCATGCACACATTATGGTGGCTTCAAAGTCCTGAAATCATCACTTGTAACTCCGTTCTTGTTCCAATGTTCATCCTTCTCCAAGCTAGGCCCTTCATTTGTAAGCAAAACAAATGTATCCAATTTAGGCAGCATCATATTCTCATGAACATTAGAATCATTACCAAGAAACGAAAGTACCTGGTAATTTAGTTGGCGTGCACGAGCTCTAGTAATTGGTCCAGTATGTATAGCAGCAGGGGCTGTGGGTGTAACAATTGTATTGATGTCCTCATCATCCTCCCCTTCTTGAAATGAAGTCGTCCTTGACGGAAGTTCATCTTCCTCACCCAAATAAGGCTTCAAATCTGCAATGTTAAAAGTGGGACTAACCCCAAAATCTGCAGGCAGCTCAAGTTTATATGCATTATCATTTATTTTCTCTAACACCTTAAAGGGACCATCAGCACGTGGCATTAGCTTTGATTTGCGCAAATCAGGAAATCTATCCTTACGCAAATGTAACCAAACAAGATCTCCAGGTGCAAACACAACATGTTTTCTACCCTTATCTCCAGCAAGTTTATATTTAGCATTCATACGCTCAATGTTTTCCTTAGTTAACTCATGCATTTTTAAAATTAATTCAGCACGTTGTTTAGCATCAAAATTAACCTTCTCCGAAGATGGAAGAGGCAACAAATCAATAGGTGCACGAGGTAGGAAACCATACACAACTTCAAAAGGGCACATCTTAGTAGTAGAATGCAATGAACGATTATATGCAAATTCAATATGAGGCAAGCATTCCTCCCACATTTTCTTATTATTCTTCAAAACAGCCCTAAGCATAGTAGACAACGTTCTATTGACTACTTCAGTTTGTCCATCGGTTTGGGGGTGACAAGTAGTACTAAAAAGCAGTTTAGTCCCCAACTTAGCCCATAAACATCTCGAAAAGTGGCTAAGAAATTTAGTGTCACGATCTGAAACAATAGTATTTGGCACACCATGCAAGCGAATAATTTCACGAAAGAACAAATCAGCAACAATAACAGCATCATCGCTTTTATGACATGGTATAAAGTGTGCCATTTTCGAGAATCTATCCACGACAACAAATATGCTATCCCTCCCCTTCTTTGTTCGAGGTAAACCTAAAACAAAGTCCATAGATATATCCTCCCAAGGAACACTAGGTACAGGCAAAGGCATATATAAACCATGAGGATTGAGTCGTGACTTAGCTTTCTGACATGTAGTGCATCGAGCAATAAAACGCTCAACATTCCGTCTCATCTTTGGCCAAAAGAAATGTGTAGCAAGTACGTCCTCCGTCTTCTTCACGCCAAAATGTCCCATTAATCCTCCTCCATGCGCTTCCTGCAACAACAAAAGACGAACGGAGCTAGCTGGAATGCATAGCTTGTTAGCACGAAACACAAATCCATCGTTAACGACAAACTTTTTCCACATTCTTCCTTCTTTACAATTCTGCATTACATCTTTAAAATCAGCATCATGCACATATTGATCTTTGATGGTCTCCAAACCAAATATTTTGAAGTCAAGTTGTGAAAGCATAGTATAGCGACGAGACAATGCATCAGCAATAACATTTTCTTTTCCCTTCTTGTGTTTAATGACATAAGGGAAAGTCTCAATGAATTCAACCCATTTAGCATGTCTACGATTCAGTTTAGCTTGACTTTTAATATGTTTCAAAGATTCATGATCAGAATGTATAACAAATTCTTTGGGCCATGAATAATGTTGCCATGTTTCTAAAGTCCGAACAAGAGCATATAATTCTTTATCATAAGTAGAATAATTTAGACTAGGCCCACTCAATTTTTCAGAAAAGTATGCAACAGGTTTGCCATCTTGTAATAACACACCTCCTAATCCAATTCCACTAGCATCACATTCAAGCTCAAAAGTCTTATTAAAATCAGGAAGTTGGAGTAAAGGAGCATGTGTCAACTTATCTTTCAATACCGTGAAGGCTTCTTCCTGTGCGGTACCCCAAAGAAAAGGCACATCTTTCTTTGTAAGCTCATTGAGAGGTGCAGCAATGGTGCTGAAATCTCTCACAAAACGCCTATAGAATCCAGCGAGGCCAAGAAAACTCCTCACTTGTGTGACCGTTTTGGGCTGCGGCCAACTCTCAATAGCTTCAATCTTGGCTTTATCAACTTCAATTCCCTGTGGAGTAACAACATAGCCAAGAAAAGATACTCGGTCGGTGCAAAAGGTGCACTTCCCAAGATTACCAAACAAACGTGCATCACGTAGACCAATAAAAACAGCACGTAAATGTTCCAAATGTTCTTCCAAAGATCTGCTATAAATCAATATGTCATCAAAGTAAACTACCACAAATCGTCCAATGAAAGCACGTAAAACTTCGTTCATTAGTCTCATGAAAGTACTAGGCGCATTAGTTAACCCAAAAGGCATGACTAACCACTCATATAATCCAAACTTAGTTTTGAATGCTGTTTTCCATTCATCTCCCAATTTCATACGAATTTGATGGTAGCCACTACGTAAATCAACTTTGGAGAATATTGTAGAGCCACTCAATTCATCAAGCATATCATCTAGCCTAGGAATAGGATGACGATAACGAATAGTAATATTATTAATGCCTCTACAATCAACACACATACGTGATGTACCATCCTTTTTCGGCACTAGAATAATAGGAACAGCACAAGGACTAAGGGATTCTCGTATATAACCTTTGTCGAGAAGCTCTTGTACTTGACGCATAATCTCCTTCGTCTCCTCTGGATTGGTACGGTATGGTGCACGGTTTGGCAGTGAAGCACCGGGAATTAAGTCAATCTGATGCTCAATCCCTCGAATAGGCGGTAATCCCGGTGGCACGTCTTGTGGAAAGACGTCTGCGAACTCCTGCAAAATGTTAGTGACAGCAGGAGGCAAAGAGGAAGGCACGTCCTTGAATGAAAATAATGCCTCTTTGCACACAAAAGCATAGCAAACAGATTTGCTGAAATCTAGCTCATCAATATCAGATTTGGTGGCAAATAAACATGCACTTTTCAATTTAATTTCAGAAGCAACACTAGATGGTTTATTATTAGGCTTCATTTCCTGCTCAAATTCTTTTGCCACAATCTGATTTTCACTCTTATTCGTCTCCTGTTTTGCTTTATTAGCTCTATTAATATCATCTTTCAAAATGGAATCAGGAGTCATAGGAAGCAAAGTAATATTTTTATCCTTATGAACAAGAGTATAGTGATTGTTTCTACCATGGTGTACAGAATTTTTATCAAATTGCCATGGTCTACCAAGTAATAAGGAACATGCTTGCATAGGTACCACATCACAATCAACATAATCAGCATATGTAGAGATACTAAAATGCACACGAACAGTACGTGTTACCTTAACCTTGCCGCTGTTGTTGAACCATTGGATGTAGTAAGGATGTGGATGTGGTCTTGTGGTGAGAGAAAGCTTCTCCACCATCTCCATGCTAGCCAAGTTGTTGCAGCTCCCTCCGTCTATGATGACGCGCACAGAACGTTCCTTCACAACTCCCTTGGTATGGAACAAATTGTGCCTCTGATGCTCAGCTTGTGTGATCTGCAAACTCAAAACACGTTGAGCAACTAAACATTCATACATGTCAGCGTCTTCAGGAGCCATGTATTGCGTCTCATGATCAGAATCATCTCCACCATGTTCTTCACGTGTAATAAGAGCCAAAGTCTCCTCATCATAGTCACTAGCGGACTCATATCCACCATCCGCGGTAGCAATCATCACACGCGGAGATTTGCATTCTCTCGCATAATGACCTCCTCCCTTACAACGACGACAAATAATATCACTTGTGTGCCCTGTTGATGCCATGGAAGAAGAAGAACGCTGTGCAGGCCCCGCAGGTGCGCTCTTGGCAGATAATGGTGGTTGTGCCTGTTTTCTTGTATCACGGCTGGAGGTGGCACCGGATGGAGGTGCTGGTGCAGCTGAAGTAGAAGATGCACGTGGTGTCCATGATGAAGGTCGGCCTGCAGAAAAGTTAGTTCGCCCCAATGCTTGTCGATCCTGCACTTCACGTTCAGCTTTACAAGCAAGATGGATTAAACGAGTGATATTAGTATACTCCTTATAGTCTAGAATGGTCTGAATCTCTCTATTTAATCCACCCAGAAAACGTGCCAGCATAGCTTCATTCTCCTCAACAATACCACATCTAATCATGCCAGTTTATAATTCCTGATAATATTCTTCTACATAATTTTTCCCTTGTCTTAAACGCTGCAATTTTTGAAGCAATTCACGTTGATAATATGGTGGAACCCAACGCGTAAGCATAGCAGTTTTCAAAGCAGCCCAAGTAGTTGGAATAGGATATAATCTACAATGTTCAGACCACCATACACATGCAAAACTAGTGAAAGCACAAACAGCAGCAGCAACTCGTCTCTCCTCAGGATATTGTAAACATGTAAATCATTGTTCAGTTTCTAACTCCCAAGTAAGATATATATCAGGAACATATCTACCCTCAAATGGTGGAATATTCAATTTCAGTTTAGGAATATGGACATCATCTCGTACCTGAGGTGGTGGTGCAGGCCTACCATTACGAATATATACCTGAGGTCGACCTGCTGGTGGTGGTACAGGTGGCTGCACGTAGTGCTGATTTTGATCAACCTCATCCTCATAATCTCCCACATAGTCATCCTCCTCCGCATCAGCAGCAGGAGCCACAGAAGTATCAACAGCAGCACCAACAGTTTGGCCAAACGCAAGAGGAACACGGCTTGCTCGGCGGAGGTCTGTTTCACGACGTGGAGGTAGTCGTTGTTGTTGTTGTTGTTGGAGAGGTGCGTTAGGTGCAGCGGGTGGTGGTGGTGGAAGACGCGCGAGCAATTCATTAAACTTGTTATCGAGCTTTGTTTCGAACGTCTTCTCAAGGCCAGTGATCTTCTCCATGGCCTCTTCAAAATTGTTCAGCACATCTTGCACCTGTTCAGTCATCATTTGCTGAAACTTATCATGAAGCTCCTTGTTCGATAAATTCTCCCAGTCAATCTCGTCGGCTTGTGATCCTGGCATGGTTAGCAGCAATAGAAACACACAAGAATATGATCCTACAGACTACGAACAAGTGGTGGTGGTGGGTGTCACAAATCCGTCAAGCAAAACTCAAATTCTTACCAGTTCTTACCCAGCAGCAGGCGGTGATCGGCAACCGTTGTAGTCAAAAACTCTCAAAGCTTGGATAGAGCGATTACCAGGGAGAGTCAAACGCACGACGTAGATGTATGTGGAGCTGGGAAGGCTTATAATATGGTAGCAAAAAGGGTCAGCAATAATCAATTCAGAGATGCAAAGTTGAATAAACGCTCAACGACGGTACTGTGCTGGTCCTAGGCTAGACTGTGCTAGAGACGCGAGCCTAGAACACCAACAAAATCACGGCGCGGCACGTAAACAAGGGAAAAGCACACTCTGAATTTTTTTTTCGCTCTTTTTTTTTGCGCTCTTTTTTTTTTGCGCTGCTTTTTTTTTGCGAAAAATCACTATAATGGCGAGTATCTCAAAACTCTTCCTAGCTCAAAGTGACAGGATGGGCACGAAATTTTTCGACCAATTTTTTTTTTCCGAAACCTACTCCGGCAAGGAAACACGAATCGGAATCTAGATGGATCCCGAAAACAAACCTAATAAGCAAAGAACTCGGATTGGTGGTGGATATATGGTGGTGGTATATGGCAGCGGTGTTGGTAGCGGTGGTAGTATATGGATATGGATCGGTGGTGGTATATGGACACGGATTGGTGGTGGTATATGGATACGGATTCGGTGCGGTGGTGGTAGATGGCAGGGGCGATGATGATGGTGCGGCGGCGGCGTGACAACTTATGACCAGAACTCGAAACTCTAAAAGACTAGACTCTAAGACCAGCAACTAGACACGACGATGCAACCGCAAATTCAACAAAGCAAAACCCTAAAAAGATTATGCAAGGCTCAGATTGGTTCGGATATGATGAACTAACCCTAATTTTTTTTGTGGCTTTTTCGTGGACTATAGGTATGAAGAACAGACTCGATCTAAACTACGAAAAACTGTAAAATCTAACCGAGCAACCTGGAAATCTGATACCACTTGATAGAGGCAAAGGTGTCCCGTCTTTCGATGAGATGGTGGATTTCACTTTGGTGGAAGTCAACTTTGACGATCCGACTACGAACGTGCGAGGACGTCGCGCCTTAGCAATCGCTAAACCAACTCCGAGAGGTTATTGACCACGCCGGAGCACGATCAACCTGACCACGAGGGTCTGTTTCCTGCGAGCAAACGAAGAACAAGCAAGAAACTAAGATTGCAATCTGGATATTGCGAATATAAGATGAAAGCTTTATTGATCAAGGTGGGGTTCTGTGACGCCTTTGTCTGGTCGTTGAACACAAACGAAGTACGCGAAGTTGCAGCTATGGCGAACTTTTAATCTAAACAAATCCCCCAAAGTCTAAACGATGCCCTAAGGGCTGTATATATGGAGGAAGAGGGGGGGAATTTCGTGGCCCTTGGTGGAGGAGTCCGAAATCAACCCTATCTCTTGTTTCCGCACACATACGGACTCTAAAAATAGCCTATACTTATGTATTTCGAAATTACATGAGCCTGGCCCAATAATAAGGTGATGCAGCACCTAAAATAGCCTCGGGACGAAATTTATGAAGTGGCATCTTGTATATTTCGTCCAAGGCTTCATGCACCCATTATGGTGGCTTCAAAGTCCTGAAATCATCACTTGTAACTCCGTTCTTGTTCCCCTTGCGCATGCCATCATCTCCATGCTTGTTCTTGCTCCAATGTTCATCCTTCTCCAAGCTAGGCCCTTCATTTGTAAGCAAAACAAATGTATCCAATTTAGGCAGCATCATATTCTCATGAACATTAGAATCATTACCAAGAAACGAAAGTACCTGGTAATTTAGTTGGCGTGCACGAGCTCTAGTAATTGGTCCAGTATGTATAGCAGCAGGGGCTGTGGGTGTAACAATTGTATTGATGTCCTCATCACTGCGTCACCTTATTATTGGGCCAGGCCCATGTAATTTCGAAATACATAAGTATAGGCTATTTTTAGAGTCCGTATGTGTGGGGAAACAAGAGATAGGGTTGATTTCGGACCCCTCCACCAAGGGCCACGAAATTCCCCCCTCTTCCTCCATATATACAGCCCTTAGGGCATCGTTTAGACTTTGGGTTTTGTTTAGATTAAAAGTTCGCCATAGCTGCAACTTCGCGTACTTCGTTTGTGTTCAACGACCAGACAAAGGCGTCACAGAACCCCACCTTGATCAATAAAGCTTTCATCTTATATTCGCAATATCCAGATTGCAATCTCAGTTTCTTGCTTGTTCTTCGTTTGCTCGCAGGAAACAGACCCTCGTGGTCAGGTTGATCGTGCTCCGGCGTGGTCAATAACCTCTCGGAGTTGGTTTAGCGATTGCTAAGGCGCGACGTCCTTGCACGTTCGTAGTCGGATCGTCAAAGTCGACTTCCACCAAAGCGATATCCATCATCTCATCGAAAGACGGGACACCTTTGCCTCTATCAACAACGACGACAAATAATATCACTTGTGTGCCCTGTTGATGCCATGGAAGAAGAAGAACGCTGTGCAGGCCCCGCAGGTGCGCTCTTGGCAGATAATGGTGGTTGTGCCTGTTTTCTTGAATCACGGCTGGAGGTGGCACCGGATGGAGGTGCTGGTGCAGTTGAAGTAGAAGATGCACGTGGTGTCCATGATGAAGGTCGGCCTGCAGAAAAGTTAGTTCGCCCCAATGCTTGTCGATCCTGCACTTCACGTTCAGCTTTACAAGCAAGATGGAATAAACGAGTGATATTAGTATACTCCTTATAGTCTAAAATGGTCTGAATCTCTCTATTTAATCCACCTAGAAAACGTGCAAGCATAGCTTCATTCTCCTCAACAATACCACATCTAATCATGCCAGTTTGTAATTCCTGATAATATTCTTCTACAGAATTTTTCCCTTGTCTTAAACGCTGCAATTTTTGAAGCAATTCACGTTGATAATATGGTGGAACCCAACGCGTACGCATAGCAGTTTTCAAAGCAGCCCAAGTAGTTGGAATAGGATATAATCTACAATGTTCAGACCACCATACACATGCAAAACTAGTGAAAGCACAAACAGCAGCAGCAACTCGTCTCTCCTCAGGATATTGTAAACATGTAAATCATTGTTCAGTTTCTAACTCCCAAGTAAGATATATATCAGGAACATATCTACCCTCAAATGGTGGAATATTCAATTTCAGTTTAGGAATATGGACATCATCGCGTACCTGAGGTGGTGGTGCAGGCCTACCATTACGAATATATACCTGAGGTCGACCTGCTGGTGGTGGTACAGGTGGCTGCATGTAGTGTTGATTTTGATCAACCTCATCCTCATAATCTCCCACATAATCATCCTCCTCCGCATCAGCAGCAGGAGCCACAGAAGTATCAACAGCAGCACCAACAGTTTGGCCAAACGCAAGAGGAACACGGCTTGCTCGGCGGAGGTCTGCTTCGCGACGTGGAGGTAGTCGTTGTTGTTGTTGTTGTTGGAGAGGTGCGTTAGGTGCAGCGGGTGGTGGTGGTGGAAGACGCGCGAGCAATTCATTAAACTTGTTATCGAGCTTTGTTTCGAACGTCTTCTCAAGGCCAGTGATCTTCTCCATGGCCTCTTCAAAATTGTTCAGCACATCTTGCACCTGTTCAGTCATCATTTGCTGAAACTTATCATGAAGCTCCTTGTTCGATAAATTCTCCCAGTCAATCTCGTCGGCTTGTGATCCTGGCATGGTTAGCAGCAATAGAAACACACAAGAATATGATCCTACAGACTACGAACAAGTGGTGGTGGTGGGTGTCACAAATCCGTCAAGCAAAACTCAAATTCTTACCAGTTCTTACCCAGCAGCAGGCGGTGATCGACAACCGTTGTAGTCAAAAACTCTCAAAGCTTGGATAGAGCGATTACCAGGGAGAGTCAAACGCACGACGTAGATGTATGTGGAGCTGGGAAGGCTTATAATATGGTAGCAAAAAGGGTCAGCAATAATCAATTCAGAGATGCAAAGTTGAATAAACGCTCAACGACGGTACTGTGCTGGTCCTAGGCTAGACCGAACTAGAGACGCGAGCCTAGAACACTAATGAGGTCACGTCGTAGCACAACTAGCATCAATGAAGGATACTAAGTAGCTCTGGACATCAAGACATAAGTGAAGATCACTACGGCAGTGAAGATAATGATGAAAAACAACTGCCAAGCAGGATATACAACAACTCTCTCTCCAACTTTCCTCTTGAAAAGTTTGAGACAATTTTCTGATAAATTCTTTCAAAAAATGCTACTAACTCAAGCTTTCCAATGCAAAAAGAATCAGTCAATTCCGAGTTGATATGAGGAGTCAAAGAATTCTAAAACTGGCCTGAAAAATTGGAACAAGCTGTGTTCACGAACTTCGGAGGGCAAAAAGACCTATTTAGAAGCTGATTTTGAGGTGTCAAATATTGAACTAGCTTCTGCAACTATTTAGATGCGGCTCGTCGCTATCTTCAATTTGAGTACTCACGGAGCCAAAACGGACTTCATATGAGGAAGATACACCTGTTTTACTGAACAGTGCGCAAAACAGATTCCAATCCGAATTCAGGTACGAGATTGATTCTAGATAGATCCAATTTTGTTTTTTTTTCTCTTTTTTTTCCTCACACTTTTTTTTCTTTCTCTCCTTTTTTTCTCTGACTTTTTTTTCTCTTTCTTTTCTCTCGTTTTTTTCTCTCTTTTTTTCTCCCTCTTTCCAAAACAAACTAGATAAGATGCAGATTGGATCAAGTGAAGATGGGAACGATCTCAACTATTATTATGACAATGAATGGTGGGTAGCACGTGGTGGAAATTGATGGATGGGTGGTGGACAGCGGAAGAGATAATGATGGAGCGGTGGCGTGACTAATGTGAACAGAACTCGAAACTCTAAACGAATTAGACACTAAGACCAGCAACTCGACACGACGATGCAACCGCAAATTCAACAAAGCAACAGAAAAGATTATGCAAGGCTCAGATTGGTTCGGATGGGATGAACTAACCCTAATTTTTTTTGGCTTTTTCGTGGACTATAGGTATGAAGAACAGACTCGATCTAAACTACGAAAAACTGTAAAATCTCACCGAGCAACCTGGAAATCTGATACCACTTGATACAGGCAAAGGTGTCCCGTCTTTCGATGAGATGATGGATATCGCTTTGGTGGCAGTCGACTTTGACGATCCGACTACGAACGTGCGAGGACGTCGCGCCTTAGCAATCGCTAAACCAACTCCGAGAGGTTATTGACCACGCCGGAGCACGATCAACCTGACCACGAGGGTCTGTTTCCTGCGAGCAAACGAAGAACAAGCAAGAAACTAAGATTGCAATCTGGATATTGCGAATATAAGATGAAATCTTTATTGATCAAGGTGGGGTTCCATGACGCCTTTGTCTGGTCGTTGAACACAAACGAAGTATGCGAAGTTGCAGCTATGGCGAACTTTTAATCTAAACAAAACCCAAAGTCTAAACGGTGCCCTAAGGGCTGTATATATGGAGGAAGAGAGGGGGAATTTTGTCGCCCTTGGTGGAGGGGTCCGAAATCAACCCTATCTCTTGTTTCCCCACACATACGGACTCTAAAAATAGCCTATACTTATGTATTTCGAAATTACATGGGCCTGGCCCAATAAAAAGGTGACGCAGCACCTATAATAGCCTCGGGACGAAATTTATGAAGTGGCATCTTGTATATTTCGTCCAAGGCTTCATGCACCCATTATGGTGGCTTCAAAGTCCTGAAATCATCACTTGTAACTCCGTTCTTGTTCCCCTTGCGCATGGCATCATCTCCATGCTTGTTCTTGCTCCAATGTTCATCCTTCTCCAAGCTAGGCCCTTCATTTGTAAGCAAAACAAATGTATCCAATTTAGGCAGCATCATATTCTCATGAACATTAGAATCATTACCAAGAAACGAAAGTACCTGATAATTTAATTGGCGTGCACGAGCTCTAGTAATTGGTCCCGTATATGTAGCAGTAGGGGCTGTGGGTGTAACAATGGTATTGATGTCCTCATCAAGATGCGTCAGATCCTGAGCGTTTGTTGACTCTCTAAGAGAATCGATGTAGTAAACTGTGTTCTTGTTTGGAACAATGAATACCAATATCCAGTGATTGCTAAATATTAAGAAAGCCATGAACTTACGAATTGTGTCAAAATCTGAAAGACAATAAGTGTATGCGTGGTTGTTTACTTGACTTACTGTTCATGATATGGCCAGAGAAATGATTCTGCATGGGACGTGTTTTCGAAGAGGCGGACAACCGTGTTAACGGCCCAACCACGTAGGTCCTTACCATGTATTGTTGTGCTATTTGCTAATTCAAGATCTATGAAATACACACTCTCCCTTTTTCTTCTCTGTACGTTCAATCCCCTGAGAGAATAAAATGCAGTTAGTTGTTTATCACTTACGACCTTGTATGGAGAAGTTGATCAAAGTTTGTTAAGTACTTACAAAATCAAGCATCTAACAAGAGTGGCATTGAGCATGTTGAAGTTGAAGAAGAGATGTAAGTCCTCAAAACTCACTCAATGGAACCAACATCGTGTCAGAAATGATCTCTGTTGTAGTGGCCTAGCAAACCATGATGACCTGTTGACATTAGATCCATGAAATATTCATGTAACTCGCGGCATTTGGAGTTGCACTCATCAAAGTATTCGCCAACAAGAAATGGCTGGCCATGGACGTAATAGCATGCTTGAAGTACGTCTGCTTTACTTTTAGCAAGCAACAAACGTACTCCTTCATCATCCATGGCGTTAGAAATAATATTACTCCCTGATTCGAATAAGCTACTGTTAATTTGGGCGATGAGTGCTTTAAGTACGAGGCAATCGTTCTCTTTCCTCTTCAAACTTTCCTGCTGCGCTTCCTCAGGGGTGTAGCCTTTTTGATGACTTCCTTCTTGGTACTTGAAGCATTTTTCACAGAACATCTAGTTGCCTGCAAGGTAGACTGCCGAGCAGACGGTGAAGCTTGGATAGACTGCTTAGCAGACTGATAGAGGCGGGGGTGTCCCGATCTTTCGATGAGATGATAACTATCGATTTGGTGGAGACGACTTTGACGATCCGACTACAAACGTGCACGACGTTGCGCCTTAGCAATCGCTAAACCAACTCCGAGAGGTTATTGACCACGCTGGAGCACGATCAACCTGACCACGAAGGTCTATTCCTGCAAGCAATCGAAGAACGAGCAAGAATATGATAAAGCAATCTGAATATTGCGAATATATATGAAGTATTGATAATGGTGGGGATCCGTAAACGGTCTTGGTCTGGTCGTTGGACACAAACAAAGTACACGAAGTTGCAATGGCTAACTTTTAACTAAACAAATCCCCAGGAAAAGCTACTAGATGGATCTACTTATATAGGAGCAAGGGGTGGCGGCCAAGGAGGTGGGAGGACGTCCCAAGGCAGCCTAAAACTAAATCTAGGTCGTACAAGGCCAATGGGCCCAAGTGGAGGTGATGTAACACCTTTGGACTTGTAGTTTGACTCGGATTCTGTTGCAGCATCAAATTGTTTCGTCCACAACTCAACGCTCCGGACGAATTTGAAGGTTATTCCAATTGGGTTGGAAAGTGCACGAAATCTAGTTTCCAACAAAAAAAGAATCACCCAATTCGGAATCCGTATGAAAAACTTGTGTGCGTTTTGAGTCAGGTGTGTCTGTGCAGTCCGAATCTGAATCCAGAACGTCAGAGACTTGGACTCTATCTTCTCATGGGCCAAAAGTGACGTGAGAGAACATTTTGGACAGCAAATAAACATCTCTTTCTTCCTTATCTTCATATGTGGATTGTACAAATATCCCATACACCTGCAATTAGACAAAACACAAAAGTGTGTGAAGTATTTTTGTTCTGGATAACATAAATAGATTATTGAATAGTTTGCACTAGAAATCACCTGACAAATATGCATATATGCAATATTTTTGGTCATATCCAAGGTAGTCATGTCCTCATCATCCTCCCCTTCTTGAAAATAAAGCCGTCCTCGGCGTTGCTTAATCTGAAATGTGGCTAACAAAAGAGACAAGGTGTACATGTTGTATATGTATATGTCATCCGTTTTTTACTTCCCTTGATTTTTGCATATATGACACATGAATATATGAGTAACTTGCATAGTTCATAAAATCTAAAGCCAAAAAATTAGCACAAGAAGTAGAAGGCATGAAAATATTGCAACTCAGTTTGCACATATAAGTGAAGCTCTTATTCATTTCAAAAGATTGACAATGTTCATCATTAAACCATCCCAACATTGATGAATAAATCTTACTTGCATCAAATTTACATGCTACAACATGCTTAAATAAGCAAACATGCAATAAGTCATTCAACACAGAATCATCACCAAGATTAGACATCATATCAAAATGATTAAACATTGGTTCTTTTGCATCAATAGTTAATTCAATGGGTGCACTTAAAATTGTTGGTATTTCAGTTGTTTGATCACATGGCAAAGTCAAATTATCAACGTAGTCCTCTAAAATAGGTGGTGTGATCAAAGTAGTGGGTAGCTCATCAGATGGTGCATTCAAATTGACAAAGCATTCATCATTCTCATGTAGAGATGGAAGATCAGTACCTTTGTCATTACCTCTTATGATCAACTCAGATGATGTAGCCACTCTCGGGGGCGATGTGTCACATGGTGGAGGTGATGTAGTCCTGACAACAACGGATGTGGTTGTCATAGTATGCCTAGTAGTTGAAGGAACAATCATATCAACTCTTGGAATGTGCACCGTGCGCTTGTTCTCCTCGTGGCCAACACGTCGTTTTATTTCCTGTTCAGCTTTGCAAGCAAGATGATAGAGGCGGGGGTGTCCCGATCTTTCGATGAGATGATAACTATCGATTTGGTGGAGACGACTTTGACGATCCGACTACAAACGTGCACGACGTTGCGCCTTAGCAATCGCTAAACCAATCTCCTGAGGTTACTGACGATGCCGGAAGCACGGTCAGCCTGACCACGAAGGTCTATTCCTGCAAGCAATCGAAGAACGAGCAAGAATATGATAAAGCAATCTGAATATTGCAAATATATATAAGGTATTGATAATGGTGGGGATCCGTAAGCGGTCTTGGTCTGGTCGTTGGACACAAACGAAGTACACGAAGTTGCAATGGCTA
>NW_025229797.1:7632-19010 GCF_018294505.1 Triticum aestivum | reverse complement strand
CAGTTCCTGAATAACGACGACTCCCTAACGGTCAGCATTCCTTGTTGTTAATGGATCCCTTGCTATTAATGGACTGGAGGAAGAACGAGGAGTCCTTGAGAAAAGAAACGACGGCGTGAGTAAAATTTCCTTTAGTCCCGGTTCGTCTGGACCTTTTAGTCCCGGTTCGTCTGGACCTTTTAGTCCCAGTCTGGACCACCTTTAGTCCCGGTTCGTGGCACCAACCGGGACTAAAAGGTCCAGACGAACCGGGACAAATGGCCCACGTGGCCCCTGGGCGCACACACCGGGACTAATGCCCCCATTAGTCCCGGTTCTAGATTGAACCAGGACTAATGGGCTAACCCAGGATGGACCAAAGCCCTCTTTTCTACTAGTGTTATGACAACTAGAACTGGATACTTAATAAAACACACCCAGATAAGTTCCAGAGACAACCCGGTGATCGCTTTCCCACAGGGCGACGAGGGGAGGATCGCCGGGTAGGATTATGCTATGCGATGCTACTTGGAGGACTTCGATCTACTCTCTTCTACATGCTGCAAGACGGAGGCTGCCAGAAGCGTAGTCTTCGATAGGACTAGCTATCCCCCTCTTATTCTGGCATTCTGCAGTTTAGTCCATCAATATTGTCTCTTTACACATATACCCATGCATATGTAGTGTAGATCCTTGCTTGCGAGTACTTTGGATGAGTACTCACGGTTGCTTTGCTCCCTCTTTTCCCCCTCTTTCCTTTTCTTCTCGGATGCCGCAACCAGACGTTGGAGCCCAGGATCCAGACGTCACCGTCGATGACGACTCCTACTACACTGGAGGTGCCTACTACTACGTGCAGGCAGCCGACGACGACCAGGAGTAGTTTAAAAGGATCCCAGGCAGGAGGCCTGCGCCTCTTTCGATCCTATGTCTGTACTCAGATATTGTTGCTTCCGCTGACTCGTTTGTGTCGAGCACTTGTATTCGAGCCTTCGAGGCCCCTGGCTTGTAATATGATGCTTGTATGACTTATTTTATTTTTAGAGTTGTGTTGTGATATCTTCCCGTGAGTCCCTCATCTTGATCATACACATTTGCATGCATGATTAGTGTACGATTGAATCGGGGGCGTCACAAGTTGGTATCAGAGCCGACTGCTGTAGGAATCCCCGTCCACATTCCTTGGCCGAAGTCGAGTCTAGTCACTACAAAACTTTCTCTAACATGGTTGTGTGCCATACGGGCCCACGTCTTTTACTCCTTGTCTATGCTCTGGGACTCTGATCTCTCTTCTATTCGGGTTAAATGATTTTGCTAACTCTAACTCTAGGTTCTCGTAACTATTTCTCCCGGAGAGCCCTCATTCCGGAAGATCACCTACTTCGTCAGAAGATTCTGAGGATATCCCTCGATATTTTCCCGAGACCCTTGTGCTCATCGCCTTTGCAATTCACTGTCACCAATATATCCCTATGGATATATGCATGCACTTGTCATTCTCATGATCATTTCTCGTCGCTCTTGTTGTTAGAAGATGCCTCGAGCTATTCTCCGTTGTCCCGAGAATCCTTTGAGTTTACTGTCTTGCAGTTTTATTTCGCATGAAAACCCTTACGGTTTTTTTTCTCACATTTATCGAGGATCCGTTCTTCTCAATTGTTCATGTGTCTCACAAAATTCTTCGGAATACTTTTCGATTTTTCAAAAATCCTCTGCAGCCTGTTACTCTTGAAACTCTTGCCTGCTTGCATTATTATTAATTCCATATGACTAGTGGTCCTCGTTAACATCCCTTGTCTTAGTCATTTTGAGCCTATTGATTCAATGTGCGCGTACGCACGCAGTCATCAGGTTATCCTTTTTAAAATTATCTTTCCGGCTCAGGCGTCATTCTAGAAATGAGTTGGTTCTCGGCAATTCAAACCTTTATTGATTGCCCAACTAAGAGTTTTCAACTTACCCATCCTTGATCAGAGCGTCTGCTTCTCATCCTTCATTTTGGAAACCATAATTTCTTTCTATTTAAGCACCAGACTAATAAGGTGATTCTTGAATCTGATGCCTCTGCATTGTTTTCTTCGTCTGAGTGAGTACCGATACTCACATCAGCTCCGTTGTGGATCGCCCGATCCATTGTTGGATTTTATCCGACAGTGTCCTTCATATTCAATCAGCTTGTGAGTTCTTCCCCTGATACATAATGCCTTTGGTAAATTGTATCCTCTGCTTGGCCAACCATGCTCTGCTTTCGAGCTTGTGTATTTACTTTTGAAACCTGTGGTATATGTTACTAAGATGCCCGATGGGTTGAACCTATGCCTTCCCCTAATCCGTGAGAACTTGAAAGTTTTCACAATTCATACTCTTTCGGTGTTCTACCAAATAAAATTTCAACACTGCAGTTTTATAAAAACGAGAGGTGAATGAAAGGATATGCATTAAAGAAGTGGGAGTCGACCTTGAACTTTGTGTTCATGCCCATGAAAATGATGTAGACCGTCTCGGAAGCTTCTTGTAAAATGATTATCCAGTTGTATGATTCTTTCGGTATTCTTGAATTGATTCCCACAGTTAAGGTTCCGACCATGCTGTCCTGATCTGATATATCTGATTGGAATTCATTCCAGTGCCTTGTCTATTTTTGGCAAGGTTGAAGTATCTACTGTCACAGGTCAATGACCCGGTTCTACTTCTATCATGTTCTACCTTTGAGTATTACCCCGTGGTATCTTGAAGATGTCTTGCCATTGCACCACATCTTACTAACTTTGTTGAAGTAATGTCTTTCCTTGTCGTAATCACACTATGGGTTCTGGTTGTTGTCAGTCGAGGACACCGACTAGTGAAATTATTCCACACTACAAATCAAATACCCCTAGTATTTTTACTGGGAAATTCTGAATCCAATATGGTCATTCCTAGACTATCGGCTGCATCCTGGTCTTGCCATCTTTCACTGTGCTACCTCATCCTTCTCTGGTGCACGAATTCTTTAGTGTGTGAGCACGACTTACGTCAAGCTTTCAACGTCATGTTGCTTGTCTTGAAAGGCAACTTTGGTTCCAAGCTTGCATCTTATATATTGATCCTATAACTTGCCACTTCATCATTCCCTTGCTTGTTGCCGTTGTTGTTTGATTGCATCCTCTCGAAACCTCCCGGCAAATGTGTCGGATCACCTTCAACACTTTGACTTCTTCTGAGATGTTAACCGTGTTCATGATGAGAAATACCCTCCTTGCACTCGATGATTTGTATTATCATCGACAACACCCTTGACTTCCTTTCATCGCGAACTTGTCCACATTATGAATACAACTTGCTCTCCAGCTAGTGTTGTGTTCTGCCTTGAAGTATTACTGTCTTTTTAGTGGAGAATGTTGTGGAGATTGCTCCACCTCTTAGAAATTCTCGGTATGATGATACTTCTCACCATCACCATTCTTCCTTAGTCCCCGTGTTATTTTTAACCAAGATACCAATATGCTAACGATGTTATTTGAGTTCTATACTTCTAGCAACCCTATTGCTTTGAAGTTAATGATCGAAAGTTCGCTCTTAGACCATTGGTTATTGAATCGTCACTCTAACATTGATCTTGCTGCCTAAGGTCATATTTCGAGCACACCTTTCAACTAATGATTGATGGTGTATGTTTTCCTAGAGCATACAACATTATATCATTTGAATTGACACTACTAGGGAAAAGCGTATACAAAGAACTTTAGCAGTAGCGCGTGTTAAAAAGGGCGCTACTGCTAGACAGCAGTAGCGCGAGCGAAAAAACCGCACTACAGATACATACATAGCAGTAGCGCGTCCTGCTGTAAAAGCGCTACTACAAAAATTCCCACCACTAAGCCGATCGGCTACACATAGTAGTATCGCTCTTTTAGAAACAGCGCTGCCGCTAATTTTGTTGTAGCAGCGTGTTTATGTGTAAGGCGCTACTGCTAACGAAAATAAAATAAAATGAAAAACAAGTAGAAAAGTAAAATGAAAATGAAAGAAATAGAAAAAGGAGAAAGGAAAAAAAATAAAATGTAAAGAAAAATAAATGAAAAAAGGGAAAAATTGAGAAAGGAATAGCAGTAGCGCGTTTCAGGAAACGCGCTATAGCTAACTTAGCTATAGCGCATTTTCAGGAACGTGCTACCGTTACGTTTCACTTAAACAACGGTTTCCCTCCCCCCGGCCACCACTTCTTCCCCAAATCCCTCGCCCTCGCCGCCGTCTCCCCAAGTCGCCGTCGCCCTACTTCGCCGCCGTCTCCTGCTGGTGTGGAGGCCCGCAACCTCACCGTCTCCCCCCGAGGCCGCCGTCATCCTCACCGCTGCCGCCCAAGGCCGCCCTCAGCCTCACAGCCGCCGCTCGAGGCCGCCCTCGACCTCACCGTCGCCGCCCTCCACCTCACCGCCGCCCGAGCCTGCCCAGGACCGCCGTTGCCCATGCCCGAGCCCGCCCTCTCCGCCACTGCCTCCATCATCGAGCACCTCCCCGCCACCGTCTCTCCACTCTCTGTAAGTCCCCCACCCCTCCCCCCACTCCTCTCTCTCTCTGCATTTTAGAGCAAAAATTAGTAGAGCAAAAGTTAGTTAATAGCAAAAAATTTAGTTTAGAGCAAAGGATGTTAAGTAGTAGATGTTAGAGCAAAAGTTAGTTTAGAGCAAAAATTTGGTTTACACCAAAAGTTAGTTAGGGAAGTAGGGTTTAATTAGGGTAGATGCTGCTTGTATAGTATATAGTGATACTAGTAGATGTTAATTAGGTTAGGGCAGTAGTGGTACTAGTAGATGTTAATTAGATGTTTTTCAGTTAGGGCGGTAGAGTTTTGCTAGGTTAATTAGGTTAGTAGTGCTGCTAGTAGTAGTGGTACAGTAGGTTAATTAGGTGAAGTGAAATGAATAACCTAAATGAATGAAATTAGTAGTTAACTGAATTTTGTTCTATTAGTAGTTACATGAATTTTCTTCTACACTTTGTTTTTGAATTAGCTTGTGAAATTTGGACATGTGGTTGCTCGTGTATATTTGGACATGTGTTGCAGTGTCGAAGAGGGATATTTGAACACCGTTTCCAGGGAATGAAGCTGAGTGGCCTATGTTTTGCCGGAATGTTGATTCATTTCCGTTCCGGCAAATTTCAGGTTCTCGGTTTGTCCACTTTTTAGCAAAGGTCATGCCGAAATTTTCCATGAATTTCGGCATGACTTGTGCTACAAACTAGGACATAGCGAGTGCCGGGGATTTGCCGCACCAGGAAGGAGTCAACGTTCCTGCAAAACAATAGGCCTTTTTTATGTCATTATTCATTTTATTAGGCATAGAATTAATTGACTAGATTTAATCATAGGAAACATGGCTAGCAACGATGACGGACGGGGTTCTGGTGATTGCGACGACGTCTACCGGGCGGCAGACGAATTTTTGAGCCTTGCCGATGATCAACCGGTGTTGTTGCTGGGCCCACCAGTGGCATCAGGGACTGAAACGACACGTAGACCGGTGCTGAGACTGAGACCGGCGCTGAGACTCAGACCGGCATCGAGACCGGCGCTGGGACTGAGACCGGTGCTGCCTCGGGGAGCGGAGCCGGTGTAGAACCGAAAGCAAAGAGGCAACGACTTCCTAACAAACTCAGGACTACTAGACTGGTGGTCACGGAGGTGGACGACGGCAATTTTCAGCCAAAGGCGCCCGAGGAAGCGCGCTCATGCTACGGCAATCAAATTGGCTGCATCGTATGGACAACCGCCACCATCAACGATGAGAAACTACAGAAGATAGATAATATGAGGCCCTCCCTCCTAAAGAAGTTTCACCAGATATTCTTGTTCCCGGGCCGGAATGAAAAGGATTATGAAGATCCAGATAAGGACCCGGCAATGAAGAAGATAAACAAACATGCCATGACCAAGTTTAGCGACACGTTGGATGCCTGGAAAACAAGGGTGAAAGCAAGGATCATCGACAAGGAACCCTACTCCGAGATTGTAAAGGATAATCCTACAATCACGGAAGAGCAGTTTCAAATATTCAAGGAGGCTTGCAAGGCCGAAGCTGCCAAAAAAAGTCTAAGTACATGAAGGGGCTTCAAGTGAGGAACATTGGGAGCCACCACCTCGGAAGCCGTGGTTACGGTGGAAAGAGGTCCAAATGGGCCAAGGACGACGCGGAAGCCGCGAGTCTCGGCATCCCAGACCCCTTGGCGGAGTTCACCGTCCCGCAGGAGCGTGACATCCTCAGGGCCCGGCACCGTTGGGAAATAGTGAAGAAGGTTTACGAGACAAACCCGGTCACGATGGAGTTCATGAGACTGCTAGTAATTTTAGTTTCTGATCAATTCGACTGCACACATTAGTCATATTTGTAAATGATCCTTGTGCCTTTGCAAAGAGAGCAGCACAGGATTGCGGCTGAAAGCAACTCGCCGTCTGAGGCATTGGCGAGGCCCAAGTGGGACACTCCATTCAACCGGGCGTTGAACATATTGAAATGACTCCCGGTGGATACTCGACCGTCGTATGGACGCGTGCACGGTGTCGGAGATGGCGCCACGTGGAAGAAGTACTACCGTGAGACCTCGGAGGAGAGAAAGGAAAGACGAAGGTTAACTGAAGAAAACATCGACAAGAAGGTTGAGATTGCGGTTGAGAAGAAATCATCTCAGACAATCGCAACAATGGTAGCTGACGCAAAACAGGTGGTTGCAGATATATCTACTTCCTTGGTTCCGGCCGTTTTCACTTGGACCAAGCAAAATCCAGAAAAAATGCAGCGGACTTTCCCCTTGCTGACTTCTTGGGGAGCAGCTCGACTAGCGTTGCACCAGCACCTGCTCCCGCACCTACTGCCGCACCGGCTCCCACACCTGCTCCCGCACCGGCTCCGGCACCGGACGTGCTCAGCGGTGCTTCGTCTTTGGCTGAGCTCGACACCCTCATGGTATCTGTCACACCGGCCCCCTTCAATAAATGTACAATCTCTCGTTTTCGTTGCACTTTGGATGTCTCACGTCGCAGACTTTTCTTTGCAGGCCGACGAAACCCCGTGCACCATATTGTACACCATCAGCGACCAGAAGCTGGACCTGGGGAAGGAGACGATAATGGAGCCGAAGGAACCATTGTTCCACGGCCGGTCGATCCCCCCGAACGTCTTCAAGGTTTTCGTGGCCAGTGTCAAACCGGGCCACGAGAATTTTCCTCCTCTGATACTAGTGGGGGATGATGACGAGACCCCGCGGTGGCTTGGTGATTGTTGCAATGGGTGGGTCCTATTGTGGCCAAAGAGTCTGCTTCGTCTGGAGGCGGCCGGGAGCACACCCACGAGCACGTAGCCTTAGCAAGGTATGAACATCAACACCCCACCTACCCAATTAGCGTCGGGTGTCGGGTTGGGTGATAGCGGATGGGGTAAGGAGGAGGCTCCATTAGTCGCTGATGACATCGCCATGGATGAGGATGAGGATGACGATGGCACTCAATAGTATGTCTATACGGGCGCCTACTCAGAGTTTGAGCGTCATGAGTCGGTGCCTGAATTGGCATCTCCGGAGGCTGAACGTATTATGGACGACCTTCCGGTAGTAAAGAAGTCTAGGAAGAGAGCGAGGAAAGGCAAAAAAGTTGATTCTATGATCCAGCCACCTCAGCAGCCTCGGCTTCAGGACCGTATAGATATCCCCGATGCGGATAAATGGCATATCCCCGGTCAACCAATCCTACCTGCAAGAGCGCTAGGGGCCAGATTCGGCGATCTAAGGAGACTTCATGACGATGTGCTGCGGATAGAGAAAGGCCTCATCCCCTTGAAAGATCCAGGATACCCACTCTACGTGGTTAACGTTCCACGGCAAATTTCATATGTCGTCTGCTTCCCCGTGGATAAGTTCTTCCTTTGATTCGATTACATATTCGACATGTTTCATGTGAAGAAGCTGGATTTTACGTTTGTCCTCCTTTATGCCTTGCACATGAACTACATCATCGGGGTTGAGCAGATACCTCATATTTGTGTCGCTGACCCATACTACATGCACGAGGGCTTCTTGGGAGTCTGCCCAAAGCACTACGAATACGCGAGGGAATACATCGTCAGTTTCATGCTCGCCAATAAGGACAAGGAGGCGATTCTCGTGCCTTATCATCCCGTGTAAGTCATTCATTTGCACGTTGGAGGCTAATTAATTTGAGGTTTACTTATTTTGCACAGCGGCGGCACCGTCCTCATCATCCTCTACCCCCGATACTCGTCGAAGAACATTCACAAAAAGGATTACACCCACATCAAGGATGTTCTCGACAGTGCTATGTTTTACTACCAAGCACGGGGTGGAGAGGTCAAGGACAAGAAGAGAAGGGGCGGCAGGTTCGCCTTCAGCCATAAGACCAACTTCTGCTGCATCTAGCAACCGAGCGATTCTCTTAATGATGAATTCTATGTCCTACACCAAATGCTGGAGTACAGACAGGATCACCAGAACCTTCGCATGTCACCTAGATCCGGAGATGCCCATATTCTGCAATGGGCAAAGGACATAGGAGATATCGAGGATCATCAGCTTCGAGCTGAGTTATATAACATCCAGCGCGAACTTTCCCAAATCATCATGAAGGAGGTCGTCGGAAAAACAGGGATGTTCTACGGAGAAGGACAAATGTCGCGGGAAGACGTCCGAACATGGGTAGCCTCTCAGTGTCTCGACATGAAGCCTTTCACTAAGCTCGGGGACTATCTCCCTGACATGGATGGATGGCACGACATGGTGGAGTGATTGTCGATATATGACAATGTGTCCGTTTAGTCCATACTTTCTGTATGACAAAACTTTGAGTTATGCACGGCGAAACTTTATTTGCGATGTAATTAAACCGTCCTCCTCCTCGACTAGCGAAGATCACTCTAGTTAGGGCATTTTGGGTACGATGAACTTTGTTATTTATGCTTATGATATGTTGTTTCTATTTTTGCAAAGTCCGTCTCTTTCTGTTGCTCAACTATATATGTTGCATATCATCGACTCATGTGACGATGCAGGTGCGTAGATCATTGATGGTGAAGAAGTGCTACGCCAGGAGTATATATACGATGAGTGGCCAGAGTGTCAGGCCCAGGTGTACCGGTTTTCGGTTTCCGAGCGACAGACAATAGTTAGTTTAGGTTCACGCTAATGCGAGAGAGGGATACGAACTCATGTATTGCATAGTTCCGCTCTCACTCAAAGTGATAGCTCTTCTCGCGTATATCATTGTTTAGATGGATGACGATGTATTTGCAAGTAATCGAGACTTGTATCACTATTTTCGAGATGATGACGAGAAACCACTTTGTGTTGGATGATGATTATGATGATGACATGATTTGATGAGACTAGTTGTATGTATATGCTATGATTGCATTTGTATGTGTATGATATGCTAAAGATTATTGTATAAAGCCTATTCAAATACAAAACAAATATGCAGAAAAAAACTAATAAAACTAGTAGTAGCAAGGGGAAAAAAGTTAGCAGTAGCGCCGCCTTACCAGTAGCACTTCCCTGTAAAAAGCATTGCAGATAATATCAGCAGCGCTCTTCTCTGAAGCACGCTACAACTATCCATGTATAGCAGTAGCGTGGGACGACAGGCGCTACTGCTATACACTAGCTGTAGCGCCTTATCAGTAGTGCATCGTCCCGCGCTACTGATAGGCCTAAAACCCGCGCTACTGTTAGGCTTTTCCCTAGTAGTGTGACAAGTGTCATCTTCTTGTTCACATTATTGTGGAAATCCATCCGTTTGTAATTCTTGATGAATTATCGCTGAGCCCATCAGCCACCTTCTCATCCCCTCCTTGGTTTAATGATGAACTATTGCTTCAGGAAACCGCTCCCATAGTTCATTTCCCGAGAATCTTGCAATGTCATTTCGTCAATTTGTGTTGCACCTTTTCTTCTTGGACATCCTGAGTCTGAGGTATCATGACACCAATCGGATCTGAATCTCGGTCAGATATGATGGTTGGGACAATGTTTCAGGAGTTATGATGTTGGTCCTTTGATGACCCGGTAATATGATGTCATGCCTAGCACCCCCCTAGCTGGAGGACCTATCATTATAATTTCTTTTGCAAGGATAACCATTCTTCCTGGAGGAAATTGTAAGACTTATTTTATAAGTTGCTCCTGATGAATCATTTGTGTATCCAAAGCCTGGCCCTTGATTGAAACACCATATCGTTGCTACCTCGAAGCATGACTATGATACCCCGCTCTTCAACAAGAACATTGGAGGCGCGATGCTAAATGTTTCTTAGTCAGTTATCCAAACACCGTTGTATGGGTAACATCTTGATTAATCCTTGTCTCTTATTTGAATGGTTGGGTACTTGCTCTCCTACCCTGTATGCCATGTTTTGCTTATACATGGGAAGTATATACTCCTAATAATTGTGTGTAATCACAATTTTCCTTTCCATTGTTCTATTTAATCTAATAATCATGTTTTTCTTTCCATTCTTTTGTTTAACCATTCCTGAATCTGACTTAACTAAGCAGAGATAATTCCCTGCTTGGGTAGACACCTTGTTGTACCATTCTGTCTGTAAGATCATGTTACTATTGTTGATGACATTCCGGTAACCACTGATGGGTGATAACTTTGCCAATTGGTTCGCCTTGTTCAACAAGCAGGAAATTGCTCTCTTCGTTCCCCGTCCTTGGTACCGACATTGTTGCCGGCATAGCTGACAAGCTATTCACTGGCATGCCTCCCTGTCGCGGCTGTGCAATATGTCACCACCCTTCCTACTTTCAACCCACATGGTGGGCCCATAACCCACAGGTCCACTCGATCGAAACCTGACTCTTCTTTATAACACGGATTCTAATGTATCCTTTGCACCTGGCTTCGTATGTGATTCACGAGCTGAATGCTATACCATTAGTCATCCTGGAATCAAACACCATGTTATTCTTGTTGTTCAAACCCCCATTCCAGCTTCTGTCTAGTCATCGAATGATTGCCTACCCGTTTGAAACTTTGGTATGTTGCACTCAACGAATTCACTGAAATACAAATCGTGGGGTACCTTGTGTATTTCCCATTGAGTTCACCGTCAAATGCCCAGCTTTGTGGAGATGCGTTCTTCTGGAGGTTTTCCCCTTGGTCGCGTTCGTAGGACGATGGAGATCCCAAAGAAAGGATGACAACTTGATCATGGTGACTTGAAGCAGAGAAACGAAGACATCAACATAATGGATCGACCTCTTCGAGAAGAGCAACCAAGACTGGGAACACTCGCTAGAATTTCGTAGCCAGAACCTTCCCCCTTGCCCACCTCTTAAATCTCGGGACGAGATTTCTTGTAGTGGAGGAGATTTGTGACGCCCGGTTAATTAGGCTACAGTAATCCCGC
>NW_025229797.1:6277-6872 GCF_018294505.1 Triticum aestivum | reverse complement strand
CCGCATTAATGAAGGACCGTTTCCCGGTCAGGCACATACGCGCCCCGAATCCGGGAGAGCGCGGTGCCCCTAGGGTCTATATAGTAGCCCCACCATCGAACTCCTATGGCTAAGTGAAAGTGATAAAGCATTATAGTCCGGTTGCCTAGTTTGCTACGCTATCACCTCCTTCACAGGACCAAGACGTTGGATAAAGTGTGAAAATGCGCTTTTTTGCAAACACCCCCGCACTATGTGCGTGGGGGCTGAAGCCAAGGACTGCCATCTTTCAGGTTATATAAACATATACATTAACGGCCGCACAGGAGGTACTTTACTACTTGAACGCACAAGTATAAAAATCCCTTATATTATATTGAAACATTGTTTCACAAATCATACATGTCATTTGAACATAATATCCTTCGAGCACTGGGTCTCTATTAAACGAGCGCCCTGTAGGACTTCCTCAAAGTAGTGCTCGGCAGGTACTCGGCTTCTGTCTGAATCCTAGGACGCAACGTCGGTGGCCTTCATCTCTGCCTAGTATGTCTTGACACGGGCGAGAGCCATCCGCACCCTCTATGCATGCAGACCGCTTCATTGCGCTAATATA
>NW_025229797.1:0-6101 GCF_018294505.1 Triticum aestivum | reverse complement strand
GGCACCGCACCAAGAAACTGCTGCACCAAGCCAAAATAACTCTTCAGCTCGGGCCTCTTTGGCCACAAATGAGTCACGACAGACTTCATGACAAGTCCGGACAACCTATTCAGCTCAGCCCATTCGGCCAAACGATCGGTCAATGGAAGCGGACGCTCTGGACTATGGAACTGCGACCAAAACAACTCTTCCATTCCGTGATCCTTTTGGCCTCGGAAGTGTTCGGCCGCATCCACGACACTTGCCGCCAAATCCAGATAAGCATCCTCCGCACCCCACAGCTGGCCCAACTGAGCATACTTGGGATCCGTGAATTTCCTCCGCAGCAGAAAAAGCTTTCCAGCCGCAATATCTTCGGCCTGACGTAGCTCCTCCTTCATAGCTCTCATTGCAGAGCGAGCATCCTTGGCCTCAGCAGCCGCCTTTTTCAGGTCCTCTTGTTCCCCTCGACCTTCTTTTTCAAGAAGCTAGCAACGGTCGGTAGCATTCTTCAACTTTACGGCCATCTCGGCCATTTCTTTCTTGCTTTGGCAGTGAGCAGCCTGTTCGGCTTTCAGCTCTTCGGCCGCTTTTAAAGCAGCCGCATCACTTTTTCAGGTCTGCTCCTTGGTTCGGGCGAGTTCCGCCCGAAGGTTCTCCATAGCAGCGGCACCATCTGCGTCAAGCATACAAGTTGTAAGGCACAGACATTAAGCTACCTTACCGGGTGTCCGCAGAGAAGCTGCATACCTTGTGACTCGTCAAGCCGCTTATTGACAAGCGCGATGTCAGAATCCGCCACGTCAAGTTGCCGCTTTAGTTCGGCAAATTCATCAGTCCGGCTAGCCACCGGACGCCTCGCCACCTACATAGGAAGAGCGCATATTATACCTGGGATTATGATCCTCAGCGCGCTGTCATTTTTGACAACGCACCGAGTCTCGGGGGCTACTATCTATTCAGGGCGCATTCTATATGCCAAAGTATTAGAAGGTACATCATTTTGCGTACCTCAAAACCCATCAGTAAACTTATGACGACTTCATGCAATCCGCTTTCAGTGGATGAAATCCTTTCAATCACCATACCCATTAGCGCACGGTGATCTTCCGAGATAGACGCTCGCCCGAGCAGATCTTTCAGCTCCTCCGATCGTACACCAGTCGGTGCCGGACTCGTCCTATTGCCTTTTTTGAAGGCCGAACGCGGAGGGCTTTGAGGGGACATACGACTGCCTTCGGGCCCCGCCGGATTCATAGAAACCCTCCGCGACGACACCTCAGGGTCGTCTGCCTCGCATGACGGCACAGCAGGCGAAGGCGTTTCGCTCTCCATCATCTCTGGATCAAGATCCCCCGAAGACGAGGTGTGCTGAGAAGGGCTGAGACCCGAACTACAAAGAAAAACTTCGGTTATCTTCAGAAATAAAACAGGGATGTCTCTCATTTTAAGAAGACGCCCCTCTTTACTTACGGCTCGCTGGAGGGCTGGTCTCCTTGGGGAGATAGTGCGGCCGGGGCAACTCCCGGCGCAGGACCCTCTGGCGAGGATTTCTTCCCCCGCTTCGAGGCCTTGGTCTCCGGATCTTCAGAAGTGATCCTTTTCTCCCCTTGTAGGGAGAGATTCTCGGTCCCTCCCTTCTTGATAAACTCCTTCGCGGAGGCAGTAGCTCCCTTGTTCCCCCCTTCGCCTTCTTCAAAAGGCACAACCTCTAGCATCTTGGTTAACACGGGATCCGGCGTGGTCTCAGGGAGGGGGGCCGGACACCGGATCAGTTTCGCTTTTGCTATCCACTCCTATTCAAAGGACAGCTCTTTTAAAAAGGCAAGTTTATGATAGATATACGGATAGCATGTCCGGGTACAGGACTACTTACTTGAGTATCCGGGCGATTGCAGCTTAAACATGCATCCTCGGTTAGTTCCGGACACATTGCTTGTGATCCGAAGAACAGTTGGTACATCTCCACGGGCGTTACGCCCATAAAATGTTGGAGAGCTCGTGGTCCCTCCGGATTGAACTCCCATGGGCGGAGGGGGCGACGTTTGCAGGGCAGGGTGCGACGAATCAGCATGACCTGCACTACTACGACCAGATTGATCTCCCTCTCTAGGAGGTCTCGAATGCGACCTTGCAACAAGGGCACGTCCTTGGACGGCCCCCAGTCAAGCCCTTTGTTGACCCATGACGCCAGCCGTGGTGGAGGACCCGAGCGAAAGGCAGGTGGCGCCACCCATCTGGTGCCCCTGGGAGCGGTGATATAAAACCACTCTTGTTGCCATAGTCTGAGCTCCTCTTGAAAAGAGCCCTCGGGCCATGGAGCGCCAACATTCTTGCTTATAACAGCCCCTCCGCACTATGCCAGATGCCCCCTGATCATCTTCGGTTCCACTTTGAAAGTTTTGAGCCACAACCCGAAGTGAGGGGTAATGCGGAGGAAGGCTTCACATACGACAATAAACGATGAGATGTGGAGGATGGACTCCGGATCCAAGTCATGAAATTCCAGCCCATAATAAAACATGAGCCCCCTCACGAAGGGGTCCATCGGGAAGCCTAACCCCCGAAGGAAGTGAGGCATGAATACCACGCTCTCGCCAGGCTTGGGAGTGGGAACAACCTGCCCTTGGGCAGGCAGCCTGTGCGGAATTTTGCCGGTCAGATACCGGGCGTCTCTCAGCTTTAGCACGTCTTCCTCCGTGACGGAGGAAGGCATCCACCGGCCTTGCAGGTCGGAGCCGGACATCCTCGGAGGTCCGAAGCGCCTGAATCTAGAGCTTCGGGTGTTGGAACTCGAGGCAAGGGGGGGATTCGATTGAGACTGAAAGAAAGGAGCGGGCCTTGGTCTCGTTATAAAGAGGTTGAATACCAAGAGCCCTCCCCGTGACAGTTCGGGACTCGCCCTCGATAGAGGAGGCGCACCAACGGACACGGCTGGGTTACCCATGCCCGTATTAATGAGAATCCCGGAATAAGGGGACACGATCTCTGCTTTGACAAGACGTGCCAAGGAAACCGCCTCGCTAAACGCGCTAAGGTGGGACAGTAAAAATGATTCCAGTAAAGGCTTGGTCGTGATGTGACGTCACGCCACAAAATACGTCAGCAGATTGAATTTGTGTAAAGGTTATTCTCTCTACGGTGGTATGTGGAACTTATTTTGCAGAGCCGGACACTATCCTTGTGTTCAAAATCTTCTATGAAGTATTCGGAGGAGGAACTGTTGGGGAACGTAGCAGAAATTCAAAATTTTCCTACGTGTCACCAAGATCTATCTATGGAGAGACCAGCAACGAGTAGAAAGAGAGCGCATCTACATACCCTTGTAGATCGCTAAGCGGAAGCGTTCAAGTGAACGGGGTTGAAGGAGTCGTTCTCGTCGTGATTCAAATCACCGATGATCAAGTGCCGAACGCACGGCACCTCCGCGTTCAACACACGTACAGCCCGGTGACGTCTCCCACGCCTTGATCCAGCAAGGAGAGAGGGAGAGGTTGAGGAATACTCCATCCAACAGCAGCACAACGGCATGGTGGTGGTGGAGGAGCGTGGCAATCCTGCAGGGCTTCGCCAAGCACCGCGGGAGCGGAGGAAGACTTGGGAGAGGGGAAGGGCTGCGCCAGAACTTCGTCTTTAGCTCCCATGCGTCTCCCCACTATATATAGGGGTGGAGGGGCTGGTTTCTTGCCCTCCAAGTCCATAGGGGCGTTGGCCAAGGTGGGAGGAAAGAAATCCCATCATTTCCTTCCCCACCGATTGTTATCCCCCCTTTTTAGGGATCTTGATCTTATCCCTTCGGGATATGATCTTATTCCTTCTAAGGGGGGATCTTGGTGCGCCTTGACCAGGGGTGTGGGGCCTTGCCTCCACTAACCACGTCCATGTGGGTCCCCCCATGCAGGTGGGCCCCACTCCGGAACCTTCTAGAACCTTCCCGGTACAATACCGAAAAATCCCGAACATTTTCCGGTGGCCAAAATAGGACTTCCCATATATAAATCTTTACCTCCGGACCATTCCGGAACTCCTCGTGACGTCCGGGATCTCATCCGGGACTCCGAACAACATTCGGTAACCACATACAAACTTCCTTTATAACCCTAGCGTCATCGGACCTTAAGTGTGTAGACCCTACGGGTTCGGGAGACATGTAGACATGACCGAGACGTTCTCCGGTCAATAACCAACAGCGGGATCTGGATACCCATGTTGGCTCCCACATGTTCCACGATGATCTCATCGGATGAACCACGATGTCAAGGACTCAGTCGACCCCGTATACAATTCCCTTTGTCTAGCGGTATGTTACTTGCCCAAGATTCGATCGTCGGTATCCAATACCTTGTTCAATCTCGTTACCGGAAAGTCACTTTACTCGTTCCGTAACACATCATCCCGTGATCAACTCCTTGGTCACATTGCGCATATGATGATGTCCTACCGAGTGGGCCCAGAGATACCTCTCCGTTTACACGGAGTGACAAATCCCAGTCTCGATCCGCATAAAACAATAGATACTTTCGGAGATACCTGTAGTGCACCTTTATAGTCACCCAGTTACGTTGTGACGTTTGATACACCCAAAGCACTCCTACGGTATCCAGGAGTTACACGCTCTCATGGTCGAAGGAAGAGATACTTGACATTGGCAAAGCTCTAGCAAATGAACTACACGATCTTTTGTGCTAGTCTTAGGATTGGGTCTTGTCCATCACATCATTCTCCTAATGATGTGATCCCGTTATCAACGACATCCAATGTCCATAGCCAGGAAACCATGACTATCTGTTGATCACAACGAGCTAGTCAACTAGAGGCTCACTAGGGACATATTGTGGTCTATGTATTCACACGTGTATTACGATTTCCGGATAATACAGTTATATCATGAATAAAAGACAATTATCATGAACAAGGAAATATAATAATAACTAATTTATTATTGCCTCTAGGGCATATTTCCAACAGTCTCCCACTTGCACTAGAGTCAATAATCTAGCTCACATCGATATGTGATTAACACTCAAGGTCACATCCCCATGTGACTAACACCCAAAGAGTTTACTAGAGTCAATAATCTAGTTCACATTTACCATGTGATTAACCCTCGATGAGTTCTGGGTTTGATCATGTTATGCTTGTGAGAGAGGTTATAGTCAACGGGTCTGAACCTTTTAGATCCGTGTGTGCTTTACAAATCTCTATGTCATCTCCTAGATGCAGCTACCACGCTCTATTTGGAGCTATTCCAAATAACTGTTCCACTTGGAGCTATTGTAAATTGTTGCTCCATCATACGTATCCGGTATCTCTACTCAGAGCTATCCGGATAGGTGTTAAGCTTGCATCGACGTAACCCTTTACGACGAACTCTTTTACCACCTCCATAATCGAGAAAATTCCTTAGTCCACTAGTTACTAAGGATAACTTTGACCGCTGTCCTGTGATCCATTCTTGGATCACTCTTGTACCCCTTGACTGACTCATGGCAAGGCACACTTCAGGTGCGGTACACAACATAGCATACTGTAGAGAGCCTATGATAAAAGCATAGGGGACGACCTTCGTCCTTCCTCTTTCTTCTGCCGTGGTCGAGCTTTAAGTCTTAACTTCATACCTTACAACTCAGGCAAGAACTCCTTCTTTGACTGATCCATCTTTAACACCTTCAAGATTATGTCAAGGTACGTGCTCATTTAAAAGTATTATTAAGCATTTTGATCTATCTTATAGATCTTGATGCTCAATGTTCAAGTAGCTTGATCCAGGTTTTCTATTGAAAACACCTTTCAAATAACCCTATATGCTTTCTAGAAATTCTACATCATTTCTGATCAACAATATGTCAAGAACATATACTCATCAGAAATTCTATAGTGCTCCCACTCACTTCTTTGGAAATACAAGTTTCTCATAAACTTTGTACAAACCCAAAATCTTTGATCATCTCATCAAAGTGTACATTCCAACTCCGAGATGCTTACTCCAGTCCTTAGAAGGATCGCTGGAGCTAGCATACCTTTTAGCATCCTTAGGATTGACAAAACTTTTCTGATTGTATCACATACAACCTTTCCTTACAAAAACTGGTAAGGAAACTTGTCTTGACATCCATCTGCCA
>NW_025229796.1:0-19010 GCF_018294505.1 Triticum aestivum | reverse complement strand
TTTAGAGTCCGTATGTGTGGGGAAACAAGAGATAGGGTTGATTTCGGACCCCTCCACCAAGGGCCACGAAATTCTCCCCCTCTTCCTCCATATATACAGCCCTTAGGGCATCGTTTAGACTTTGGGTTTTGTTTAGATTAAAAGTTCGCCATAGCTGCAACTTCGCGTACTTCGTTTGTGTTCAACGACCAGACAAAGGCGTCACAGAACCCCACCTTGATCAATAAAGCTTTCATCTTATATTCGCAATATCCAGATTGCAATCTTAGTTTCTTGCTTGTTCTTCGTTTGCTCGCAGGAAACAGACCCTCGTGGTCAGGTTGATCGTGCTCCAGCGTGGTCAATAACCTCTCGGAGTTGGTTTAGCGATTGCTAAGGCGCGACGTCCTCGCACGTTCGTAGTCGGATCGTCAAAGTCGACTTCCACCAAAGCGAAATCCATCATCTCATCGAAAGACGGGACACCTTTGCCTCTATCAAAGGGCCACGAAATTCCCCCCTCTTCCTCCATATATACAGCCCTTAGGGCATCGTTTAGACTTTGGGATTTGTTTAGTTAAAAGTTAGCCATTGCAACTTCGTGTACTTCGTTTGTGTCCAACGACCAGACCAAGACCGCTTCCGGATCCCCACCATTATCAATACTTCATATATATTTGCAATATTCAGATTGCTTTATCATATTCTTGCTCGTTCTTTGATTGCTTGCAGGAATAGACCTTCGTGGTCAGGCTGACCGTGCTTCCAGCATCGTCAGTAACCTCAGGAGATTGGTTTAGCGATTGCTAAGGCGCAACGTCGTGCACGTTTGTAGTCGGATCGTCAAAGTCGTCTCCACCAAATCGATAGTTATCATCTCATCGAAAGATCGGGACCCTCGGCTCTATCAAGTGGTATCAGATTTCCAGGTTGCTCGGTGAGATTTTACAGTTTTTCGTAGTTTAGATCGAGTCTGTTCTTCATACCTACAGTCCACGAAAAAGCCACAAAAAAAAATTTAGGGTTAGTTCATCATATCCGAACCAATCTGAGCCTTTGCATAGTCTTTTTAGGGTTTTGCTTTGTTGAATTTGCGGTTGCATCGTCGTGTCTAGTTGCTGGTCTTAGAGTCTAGTCTTTTAGAGTTTCGAGTTCTGGTCATAAGTTGTCACGCTGCCGCCGCACCATCATCATCGCCCCTGCCATCTACCACCACCGCTCTGAATCCGTATCCCTATACCACCACCAATCCGTGTCCATATACCACCACCGATCCATATCCATATACTACCACCACCGCTGCCATATACCACCACCATATATCCACCACCAATCCGAGTTCCTTGCATATTAGGTTTGTTTTCGAGATCCATCTAGATTCCGATTCGTGTTTCCTTGTCGGGTAGCCACGCTCCGTTTAGGCCCAAAATTTTTTGAAAACGCATTTTTCGAAAAAATTTCTGGCTATCCTATTTTTAGGTGTTTCTGAGTGTTTTGAGACAGGTGCCATTATAGGAAGTTTTTTTTGACCCGTTTCCAGTTTTTGTGTCCGGGCAGTCAAAAAAAAAAAATTTGTCGAAAAAATTTCATGCCCATCCTGTCAGTTTGAGCTAAGAAGAGTTTTGAGACACTCGCCATTATAGTGATTTTTCGCAAAAAAAAAAGCAGCGCAAAAAAAAAGAGCGCAAAAAAAAAGAGCGAAAAAAAAATTCAGAGTGTGCTTTTCCCTTGTTTACGTGCCGCGCCGTGATTTTGTTGGTGTTCTAGGCTCGCGTCTCTAGCACAGTCTAGCCTAGGACCAGCACAGTACCGTCGTTGAGCGTTTATTCAACTTTGCATCTCTGAATTGATTATTGCTGACCCTTTTTGCTACCATACTATAAGCCTTCCCAGCTCCACATACATCTACGTCGTGTGTTCGACTCTCCCTGGTAATCGCTCTATCCAAGCTTTGAGAGTTTTTTGACTACAACGGTTGCCGATCACCGCCTGCTGCTGGGTAAGAACTGGTAAGAATTTGAGATTTGCTTGACGGATTTGTGATACACCACCACCACTTCTTAGTAGTCTGTAGGATCATATTCTTGTGTGTTTCTATTGCTGCTAACCATGCCAGGATCACAAGCCGACGAGATTGACTGGGAGAATTTATCGAACAAGGAGCTTCATGATAAGTTTCAGCAAATGATGACTGAACAGGTGCAAGATGTGCTGAACAATTTTGAAGAGGCCATGGAGAAGATCACTGGCCTTGAGAAGACGTTCGAAACAAAGCTCGATAACAGATTTAATGAATTGCTCGCGCGTCTTCCACCACCACCACCCGCTGCACCTAACGCACCTCTCCAACAACAACAACAACGACTACCTCCACGTCGCGAAATAGACCTTCGCCGAGCGAGCCGTGTTCCTCTTGCGTTTGGTCAAACTGTTGGTGCTGCTGTTGATACTTCTGTGGCTCCTGCTACTGCTGTTGCTGGTACCCAGGAGGATGATGAGTATGCGGGCGATTATGAGGATGAGGTTGATCAAAATCAGATCTACGAGCAGCCACCAGCACCACCACCAGCAGGTCGACCTCAGGTATATATTCGTAATGGTAGGCCTGCACCACCACCTCAGGTACGCGATGATGTCCATATTCCTAAACTGAAATTGAATATTCCACCATTTGAGGGTAGATATGTTCCTGATATATATCTTACTTGGGAGTTAGAAACTGAACAACGATTTACATGTTTACAATATCCTGAGGAGAGACGAGTTGCTGCTGCTGTTTGTGCTTTCACTAGTTTTGCATGTGTATGGTGGTCTGAACATTGTAGATTATATCCTATTCCAACTACTTGGGCTGCTTTGAAAACTGCTATGCGTACGCGTTGGGTTCCACCATATTATCAACGTGAATTGCTTCAAAAATTGCAGCGTTTAAGACAAGGGAAAAATTCTGTAGAAGAATATTATCAGGAATTACAAACTGGCATGATTCGATGTGGTATTGTTGAGGAGAATGAAGCTGATAGAGGCGGGGTGTCCCGATCTTTCGATGAGATGATAACTATCGATTTGGTGGAGATGACTTTGACGATCCGACTACAAATGAGCACGACGTTGCGCCTTAGCAATCGCTAAACCAATCTCCTGAGGTTACTGACGATGCCGAAAGCACGGTCAGCCTGACCACGAAGGTCTATTCCTGCAAGCAATCGAAGAACGAGCAAGAATATGATAAAGCAATCTGAATATTGCAAATATATATGAGGTATTGATAATGGTGGGGATCCGTAAGCGGTCTTGGTCTGGTCGTTGGACGCAAACGAAGTACACGAAGTTGCAATGGCTAACTTTTAACTAAACAAATCCCAAGGAAAAGCTACTAGATGGATCTACTTATATAGGAGCAAGGGGTGGCGGCCAAGGAGGTGGGAGGACGTCCCAAGGCAGCCTAAAACTAAATCTAGGTCGTACAAGGCCAATGGGCCCAAGTGGAGGTGATGTAACACCTTTGGACTTGTAGTTTGACTCGGATTCTGCTGCAGCATCAAATTGTTTCATCCACAACTCAACGCTCCGGACGAATTTGAAGGTTATTCCAATTGGGTTGGAAAGTGCACGAAATCTAGTTTCCAACAAAAAAAGAATCACCCAATTCGGAGCCCGTATGAAAAACTTGTGTGCGTTTTGAGTCAGGTGTGTCTGTGCAGTCCGAATCTGAATCCAGAACGTGAGAGACTTGGACTCTATCTTCTCTTGGGCCAAAAGTGACGTGAGAGAACTTTTTGGACAGCAAATAAACATCTCTTTCTTCCTTATCTTCATATGTGGATTGTACAAATGTCCCATACACCTGCAATTAGACAAAACACAAAAGTGTGTGAAGTATTTTTGTTCTGGATAACATAAATAGATTATTGAATAGTTTGCACTAGAAATCACCTGACAAATATGCATATATGCAATATTTTTGGTCATATCCAAGGTAGTCATGTCCTCATCATCCTCCCCTTCTTGAAAATAAAGCCGTCCTCGGCGTTGCTTAATCTGAAATGTGGCTAACAAAAGAGACAAGGTGTACATGTTGTATATGTATATGTCATCCATTTTTACTTCTCTTGATTTTTGCACATATGACACATGTATACATGAGTAACTTTCATATATCATAAAATATAAAGGCAAAATATTATCATAAGTAGAAGGCATGAAAATATTGCAACTCAGTTTGCACATATAAGTGAAGCTCTTATTCATTTCAAAAGATTGACAATGTTCATCATTAAACCATCCCAACATTGGTGAATAAACCTTACTTGCATCAAATTTACATGCTACAACATGCTTAAATAAGCAAACATGCAATAAGTCATTCAACACAGAATCATCACCAAGATTAGAGGTCATATCAAAATGATTAAACATTGGTTCTTTTGCATCAATAGTTAATTCAATGGGTGCACTCAAAATTGTTGGTATTTTAGTTGTTTGATCACATGGCAAAGTCAAATTATCAACGTAGTCCTCTAAAATAGGTGGTGTGATCAAAGTAGTGGGTAGCTCATCAGATGGTGCATTCAAATTGACAAGGCATTCATCATTCTCATGTAGAGATGGAAGATCAGTACCTTTGTCATTACCTCTTATGATCAACTCAGATGATGTAGCCACTCTCGGGGGCGATGTGTCACATGGTGGAGGTGATGTAGTCCTGACAACAACGGATGTGGTTGTCATAGTATGCCTAGTAGCTGAAGGAACAATCATATCAACTCTTGGAATGTGCACCGTGCGCTTGTTCTCCTCGTGGCCAACACGTCGTTTTATTTCCTGTTCAGCTTTGCAAGCAAGATGAAACAAATGGTCCATAGGATAACACTCTTCATGAATTAGTATCTCTTGAATATCACGGTTTAATCCTCCCCAAAATCTATCCATAAAATCATCTTCACTTTCTTCTAAAGAGGAATGCAACAAGGTAGTTTGTAAATCATCATAATATTTTGTTACAGTTTCACTACCTTGTTTTAAGTGTTGCAACTTCTTAATCATGTCACGAGTATAATAAGCAGGGACGAAAGTATGTCGCATGGCAAGTTTCAAATCATCCCAAGTAGTAGGTATATAATCAGGGTGTAACCGACAATATTCACTCCACCAAACCAAAGCATAACCAGTGAAAGAACCAACCGCAACCTTAACCTTTTTATGTTCATCAAAATTATGGGAAGCAAATTGATAGAGGCAAAGGTGTCCCGTCTTTCGATGAGATGGTGGATTTTGCTTTGGTGGAAGTCGACTTTGACGATCCGACTACGAACGTGCGAGGACGTCGCGCCTTAGCAATCGCTAAACCAACTCCGAGAGGTTATTGACCACGCCGGAGCACGATCAACCTGACCACGAAGGTCTGTTTCCTGCGAGCAAACGAAGAACAAGCAAGAAACTAAGATTGCAATCTGGATATTGCGAATATAAGATGAAAGCTTTATTGATCAAGGTGGGGTTCTGTGACGCCTTTGTCTGGTCGTTGAACACAAACGAAGTACGCGAAGTTGCAGCTATGGCGAACTTTTAATCTAAACAAAACCCAAAGTCTAAACGATGCCCTAAGGGCTGTATATATGGAGGAAGAGGGGGGGGGGGGAATTTCGTGGCCCTTGGTGGAGGGGTCCGAAATCAACCCTATCTCTTGTTTCCCCACACATACGGACTCTAAAAATAGCCTATACTTATGTATTTCGAAATTACATGGGCCTGGCCCAATAATAAGGTGACGCAGCACCTAAAATAGCCTCGGGACGAAATTTATGAAGTGGCGTCTTGTATATTTCGTCCAAGGCTTCATGCACCCATTATGGTGGCTTCAAAGTCCTGAAATCATCACTTGTAACTCCGTTCTTGTTTCCCTTGCGCATGCCATCATCTCCATGCTTGTTCTTGCTCCAATGTTCATCCTTCTCCAAGCTAGGCCCTTCATTTGTAAGCAAAACAAATGTATCCAATTTAGGCAGCATCATATTCTCATGAACAATAGAATCATTACCAAGAAACGAAAGTACCTGGTAATTTAGTTGGCGTGCACGAGCTCTAGTAATTGGTTCAGTATGTATAGCAGCAGGGGCTGTGGGTGTAACAATTGTATTGATGTCCTCATCATCTTTAGAAGAAAGTGAAGATGATTTTATGGATAGATTTTGGGGAGGATTAAACCGTGATATTCAAGAGATACTAATTCATGAAGAGTGTTATCCTATGGACCATTTGTTTCATCTTGCTTGCAAAGCTGAACAGGAAATAAAACGACGTGTTGGCCACGAGGAGAACAAGCGCACGGTGCACATTCCAAGAGTTGATATGATTGTTCCTTCAACTACTAGGCATACTATGACAACCACATCCGTTGTTGTCAGGACTACATCACCTCCACCATGTGACACATCGCCCCCGAGAGTGGCTACATCATCTGAGTTGATCATAAGAGGTAATGACAAAGGTACTGATCTTCCATCTCTACATGAGAATGATGAATGCCTTGTCAATTTGAATGCACCATCTGATGAGCTACCCACTACTTTGATCACACCACCTATTTTAGAGGACTACGTTGATAATTTGACTTTGCCATGTGATCAAACAACTAAAATACCAACAATTTTGAGTGCACCCATTGAATTAACTATTGATGCAAAAGAACCAATGTTTAATCATTTTGATATGACCTCTAATCTTGGTGATGATTCTGTGTTGAATGACTTATTGCATGTTTGCTTATTTAAGCATGTTGTAGCATGTAAATTTGATGCAAGTAAGGTTTATTCACCAATGTTGGGATGGTTTAATGATGAACATTGTCAATCTTTTGAAATGAATAAGAGCTTCACTTATATGTGCAAACTGAGTTGCAATATTTTCATGCCTTCTACTTATGATAATATTTTGCCTTTATATTTTATGATATATGAAAGTTACTCATGTATACATGTGTCATATGTGCAAAAATCAAGAGAAGTAAAAATGGATGACATATACATATACAACATGTACACCTTGTCTCTTTTGTTAGCCACATTTCAGATTAAGCAACGCCGAGGACGGCTTTATTTTCAAGAAGGGGAGGATGATGAGGACATGACTACCTTGGATATGACCAAAAATATTGCATATATGCATATTTGTCAGGTGATTTCTAGTGCAAACTATTCAATAATCTATTTATGTTATCCAGAACAAAAATACTTCACACACTTTTGTGTTTTGTCTAATTGCAGGTGTATGGGACATTTGTACAATCCACATATGAAGATAAGGAAGAAAGAGATGTTTATTTGCTGTCCAAAAAGTTCTCTCACGTCACTTTTGGCCCAAGAGAAGATAGAGTCCAAGTCTCTCACGTTCTGGATTCAGATTCGGACTGCACAAACACACCTGACTCAAAACGCACACAAGTTTTTCATACGGACTCCGAATTGGGTGATTCTTTTTTTGTTGGAAACTAGATTTCGTGCACTTTCCAACCCAATTGGAATCACCTTCAAATTCGTCCGGAGCGTTGAGTTGTGGACGAAACAATCTGATGCTGCAGCAGAATCCGAGTCAAACTACAAGTCCAAAGGTGTTACATCACCTCCACTTGGGCCCATTGGCCTTGTACGACCTAGATTTAGTTTTAGGCTGCCTTGGGACGTCCTCCCACCTCCTTGGCCGCCACCCCTTACTCCTATATAAGTAGATCCATCTAGTAGCTTTTCCTTGGGATTTGTTTAGTTAAAAGTTAGCCATTGCAACTTCGTGTACTTCGTTTGTGTCCAACGACCAGACCAAGACCGCTTCCGGATCCCCACCATTATCAATACCTCATATATATTTGCAATATTCAGATTGCTTTATCATATTCTTGCTCGTTCTTCGATTGCTTGCAGGAATAGACCTTCGTGGTCAGGCTGACCGTGCTTTCGGCATCGTCAGTAACCTCAGGAGATTGGTTTAGCGATTGCTAAGGCGCAACGTCGTGCACGTTTGTAGTCGGATCGTCAAAGTCGTCTCCACCAAATCGATAGTTATCATCTCATCGAAAGATCGGGACACCCCCGCCTCTATCAAGTGGTATCAGTTTTCAGGTTGCTCGGTGAGAATTTCCAGTTTTCCTAGATTAGATTTATTTTCTTACCTATTGTCCAAGAAAAAGCCACACAAAAAAAGTTAGATCTGTTCATCCTTTATCCAAGCCAGTCTGAGCCTTTGCAATTTTCTATTCATTGCTTGCATAGTTGAATTATTGGTTGCATCGTCGTGTCAGTTGCTGGTCTTAGCGTCTAGTTCCTTTAGAGTTTCGAGTTCTGTTCACATTAGTCACGCCGCCGCTGCATCATTATCCCTTCCGCTGTCCACCATCCCATCTATTAATTTCCACCACATGCTACGCACTGTTCATTGTCATAATCATAGTTGAGGTCATTCACATCTTCGCCTGATCCAATCTGCATCTTATCTAGTTTGTCTTGGAAAGAAAAAAAAAAGAAGATAGAGAAAAAAAGAGAAAAAAGGAAAAAAAAAAGAAAAAGAGAGAGAAGAAAAAAAAAGCGTGAGAAAAAAAATAGAGAAGAAAAAAAATTGGATCTATCTAGAATCATTCTCGTACCTGAATTCGGATTGGAATCTGTTTTGCGCACCGTTCAGTAAAATAGGTGTATCTTCCTCATACAAAGTCCGTTTTGGCTCCGTGAGTACTCAAATTGAAGATAGAGACGAGCCGCATCTAAATAGTTGTAGAAGCTAGTTCAATATTTGACACCTCAAAATCAGCTTCTAAATAGGTCTTTTTGCCCTCCGAAGTTCGTGAACACAACTTGTTCCAATTTTTCAGGCCAGTTTTAGAATTCTTTGACTCCTCATATCAACTCGGAATTGAGTGATTCTTTTTGCATTGGAAAGCTTGAGTTAGTAGCATTCTTTGAAAGAATTTATCAGAAAATTGTCTCAAACTTTTCAAGAGGAAAGTTGGAGAGAGAGTTGTTGTATATCCTGCTTGGCAGTTGTTTTTCATCATTATCTTCACTGCCGTTGTGATCTTCACTTATATCTTGCTGTCAAGAGCTACTTAGTATCCTTCATTGATGCTAGTTGTGCTACGCCGTGACCTCATTATTGTTCTAGGCTCGCGTCTCTAGTCCGGTCTAGCCTAGGACCAGCACAGTACCGTCGTTGAGCGTTTATTCAACATTGCATCTTTGAATTGATTATTGCTAATCTTTTGCTACCATATATAGCCAACCCAACTCCACATATTTCTACACCGTGTATATGTACGCTCCCCTGGCAATCGCTTTACTCAATATTCGGAGTTACTTGACACCGCTGGTTGCCGATCACCGCCTGCTGCATGGTAAGAACTTGTAAGCCATTGATATTTGCTTTACTGTGAGCGTTTTACCACCACATCCTAGTAGTTATAGGAACATTATTTTTGGGTTTTGTTTCTTGTTCTACTAATCATGATAGGATCCAGAGTCAATTCATGGGCTTTGTCGATCGCGGGAGACGTGCCACCACCTTTGCCAATACCACAACCGTCACGAGAGGTGCACAAACATCCAAATGCACATGATCAGGTTAATGTATCTATACCACCATTTAATGGCCGTTTTAAACCTGCTTTATATATTGAATGGGAGTTCGACATAAAAAATATATTTGCTTCCCATAATTTCAATGAACATAAAAAGGTTAAGGTTGCGGTTGGTTCTTTCACTGGTTATGCTTTGGTTTGGTGGAGTGAATATTGTCGGTTACACCCTGATTATATACCTACTACTTGGGATGATTTGAAACTTGCCATGCGACATACTTTCGTCCCTGCTTATTATACTCGTGACATGATTAAGAAGTTGCAACACTTAAAACAAGGTAGTGAAACTGTAACAAAATGTTATGATGATTTACAAACTACCTTGTTGCATTCCTCTTTAGAAGAAAGTGAAGATGATTTTATGGATAGATTTTGGGGAGGATTAAACCGTGATATTCAAGAGATACTAATTCATGAAGAGTGTTATCCTATGGACCATTTGTTTCATCTTGCTTGCAAAGCTGAACAGGAAATAAAACGACGTGTTGGCCACGAGGAGAACAAGCGCACGGTGCACATTCCAATAGTTGATATGATTGTTCCTTCAACTACTAGGCATACTATGACAACCACATCCGTTGTTATCAGGACTACATCGCCTCCACCATGTGACACATCGGCCCCGAGAGTGGCTACATCATCTGAGTTGATCATAAGAGGTAATGACAAAGGTACTGATCTTCCATCTCTACATGAGAATGATGAATGCCTTGTCAATTTGAATGCACCATCTGATGAGCTACCCACTACTTTGATCACACCACCTATTTTAGAGGACTACGTTGATAATTTGACTTTGCCATGTGATCAAACAACTAAAATACCAACAATTTTGAGTGCACCCATTGAATTAACTATTGATGCAAAAGAACCAATGTTTAATCATTTTGATATGACCTCTAATCTTGGTGATGATTCTGTGTTGAATGACTTATTGCATGTTTGCTTATTTAAGCATGTTGTAGCATGTAAATTTGATGCAAGTAAGGTTTATTCACCAATGTTGGGATGGTTTAATGATGAACATTGTCAATCTTTTGAAATGAATAAGAGCTTCACTTATATGTGCAAACTGAGTTGCAATATTTTCATGCCTTCTACTTATGATAATATTTTGCCTTTATATTTTATGATATATGAAAGTTACTCATGTATACATGTGTCATATGTGCAAAAATCAAGAGAAGTAAAAATGGATGACATATACATATACAACATGTACACCTTGTCTCTTTTGTTAGCCACATTTCAGATTAAGCAACGCCGAGGACGGCTTTATTTTCAAGAAGGGGAGGATGATGAGGACATGACTACCTTGGATATGACCAAAAATATTGCATATATGCATATTTGTCAGGTGATTTCTAGTGCAAACTATTCAATAATCTATTTATGTTATCCAGAACAAAAATACTTCACACACTTTTGTGTTTTGTCTAATTGCAGGTGTATGGGACATTTGTACAATCCACATATGAAGATAAGGAAGAAAGAGATGTTTATTTGCTGTCCAAAAAGTTCTCTCACGTCACTTTTGGCCCAAGAGAAGATAGAGTCCAAGTCTCTCACGTTCGGGTTTCAGATTCAGACTGCACAGACATACCTGACTCAAAACGCACACAAGTTCTTCATACGGACTCCGAATTGGGTGATTCTTTTTTTGTTGGAAACTAGATTTTGTGCACTTTCCAACCCAATTGGAATCACCTTCAAATTCGTCCGGAGCGTTGAGTTGTGGACGAAACAATCTGATGCTGCAGCAGAATCCGAGTCAAACTACAAGTCCAAAGGTGTTACATCACCTCCACTTGGGCCCATTGGCCTTGTACGACCTAGATTTAGTTTTAGGCTGCCTTGGGACGTCCTCCCACCTCCTTGGCCGCCACCCCTTGCTCCTATATAAGTAGATCCATCTAGTAGCTTTTCCTTGGGATTTGTTTAGTTAAAAGTTAGCCATTGCAACTTCGTGTACTTCGTTTGTGTCCAACGACCAGACCAAGACCGCTTCCGGATCCCCACCATTATCAATACCTCATATATATTTGCAATATTCAGATTGCTTTATCATATTCTTGCTCGTTCTTCGATTGCTTGCAGGAATAGACCTTCGTGGTCAGGCTGACCGTGCTTTCGGCATCGTCAGTAACCTCAGGAGATTGGTTTAGCGATTGCTAAGGCGCAACGTCGTGCACGTTTGTAGTCGGATCGTCAAAGTCGTCTCCACCAAATCGATAGTTATCATCTCATCGAAAGATCGGAACACCCCCGCCTCTATCACACACTTTATACCATGTCATAAAATCGATGATGCTGTTAATGTTGCTGATTTGTTCTTTCGTGAAATTATTCGCTTGCATGGTGTGCCAAATACTATTGTTTCAGATCGTGATACTAAATTTCTTAGCCACTTTTGGAGATGTTTATGGGCTAAGTTGGGGACTAAACTGCTTTTTAGTACTACTTGTCACCCCCAAACTGATGGACAAACTGAAGTAGTCAATAGAACGTTGTCTACTATGCTTAGGGCTGTTTTGAAGAATAATAAGAAAATGTGGGAGGAATGCTTGCCTCATATTGAATTTGCTTATAATCGTTCATTGCATTCTACTACTAAGATGTGCCCTTTTGAAGTTGTGTATGGTTTCCTACCTCATGCACCTATTGATTTGTTGCCTCTTCCATCTTCGGAGAAGGTTAATTTTGATGCTAAACAACGTGCTGAATTGATTTTAAAAATGCATGAGTTAACTAAGGAAAACATTGAGCGGATGAATGCTAAATATAAACTTGCTGGAGATAAGGGTAGAAAACATGTTGTGTTTGCACCTGGAGATCTTGTTTGGTTACATTTGCGTAAGGATAGATTTCCTGATATGCGCAAATCAAAGCTAATGCCACGTGCTGATGGTCCCTTTAAGGTGTTAGAGAAAATAAATGATAATGCATATAAACTTGAGCTGCCTGCAGATTTTGGGGTTAGTCCCACTTTTAACATTGCAGATTTGAAGCCTTATTTGGGTGAGGAAGATGAACTTCCGTCGAGGACGACTTCATTTCAAGAAGGGGAGGATGATGAGGACATCAATACAATTGTTACACCCACAGCCCCTGCTGCTATACATACTGGACCAATTACTAGAGCTCGTGCACGCCAACTAAATTACCAGGTACTTTCGTTTCTTGGTAATGATTCTAATGTTCATGAGAATATGATGCTGCCTAAATTGGATACATTTGTTTTGCTTACAAATGGAGGGCCTAGCTTGGAGAAGGATGAACATTGGAGCAAGAACAAGCATGGAGATGATGGCATGCGCAAGGGGAACAAGAACGGAGTTACAAATGATGATTTCAGGACTTTGAAGCCACCATAATGGGTGCATGAAGCCTTGGACGAAATATACAAGATGCCACTTCATAAATTTCGTCCCGAGGCTATTTTAGGTGTTGCGTCACCTTATTATTGGGCCAGGCCCATGTAATTTCGAAATACATAAGTATAGGCTATTTTTAGAGTCCGTATGTGTGGGGAAACAAGAGATAGGGTTGATTTCGGACCCCTCCACCAAGGGCCACGAAATTCCCCCCTCTTCCTCCATATATACAGCCCTTAGGGCATCGTTTAGACTTTGGGTTTTGTTTAGATTAAAAGTTCGCCATACCTGCAACTTCGCGTACTTCGTTTGTGTTCAACGACCAGACAAAGGCGTCACAGAACCCCACCTTGATCAATAAATCTTTCATCTTATATTCGCAATATCCAGATTGCAATCTTAGTTTCTTGCTTGTTCTTCGTTTGCTCGCAGGAAACAGACCCTCATGGTCAGGTTGATCGTGCTCCGGCGTGGTCAATAACCTCTCGGAGTTGGTTTAGCGATTGCTAAGGCGCGACGTCCTCGCACGTTCGTAGTCGGATCGTCAAAGTCGACTTCCACCAAAGCGATATCCATCATCTCATCGAAAGACGGGACACCTCCGCCTCTATCAGTAAGAACTGGTAAGAATTTGAGTTTTGCTTGACGGATTTGTGACACCCACCACCACCACTTGTTCGTAGTCTGTAGGATCATATTCTTGTGTGTTTCTATTGCTGCTAACCATGCCAGGATCACAAGCCGACGAGATTGACTGGGAGAATTTATCGAACAAGGAGCTTCATGATAAGTTTCAGCAAATGATGACTGAACAGGTGCAAGATGTGCTGAACAATTTTGAAGAGGCCATGGAGAAGATCACTGGCCTTGAGAAGACGTTCGAAACAAAGCTCGATAACAAGTTTAATGAATTGCTCGTGCGTCTTCCACCACCACCACCCGCTGCACCTAACACATGATGAGGACATGACTACCTTGGATATGAACAAAAATATTGCATATATGCATATTTGTCAGGTGATTTCTAGTGCAAACTATTCAATAATCTATTTATGTTATCCAGAACAAAAATACTTCACACACTTTTGTGTTTTGTCTAATTGCAGGTGTATGGGACATTTGTACAATCCACATATGAAGATAAGGAAGAAAGAGATGTTTATTTGCTGTCCAAAAAGTTCTCTCACGTCACTTTTGGCCCAAGAGAAGATAGAGTCCAAGTCTCTCACGTTCTGGATTCAGATTCGGACTGCACAGACATACCTGACTCAAAACGCACACAAGTTTTTCATACGGACTCCGAATTGGGTGATTCTTTTTTTGTTGGAAACTAGATTTCGTGCACTTTCCAACCCAAGTGGAATCACCTTCAAATTCGTCCGGAGCGTTGAGTTGTGGACGAAACAATCTGATGCTGCAGGAGAATCCGAGTCAAACTACAAGTCCAAAGGTGTTACATCACCTCCACTTGGGCCCATTGGCCTTGTACGACCTAGATTTAGTTTTAGGCTGCCTTGGGACGTCCTCCCACCTCCTTGGCCGCCACCCCTTGCTCCTATATAAGTAGATCCATCTAGTAGCTTTTCCTTGGGATTTGTTTAGTTAAAAGTTAGCCATTGCAACTTCGTGTACTTCGTTTGTGTCCAACGACCAGACCAAGACCGCTTACGGATCCCCACCTTTATCAATACTTCATATATACTCGCAATATTCAGATTGCTTTTATCATATTCTTGCTTGTTCTTCGATTGCTTGCAGGAATAGACCTTCGTGGTCAGGTTGATTGTGCTCCGGCGTGATCAATAACCTCTCGGAGTTGGTTTAGCGATTGCTAAGGCGCAACGTCGTGCACGTTTGTAGTCGGATCGTCAAAGTCGTCTCCACCAAATCGATAGTTATCATCTCATCGAAAGATCGGGACACCCCGCCTCTATCAAGTGGTATCATTTTTCACGTTGCTCGGTGAGAATTTCCAGTTTTCCTAGATTAGATTTATTTTCTTACCTATTGTCCAAGAAAAAGCCACAAAAAAGAGTTAGATCTATTCATCCTTGGTCCAAGCCAGTCTGAGCCTTTGCAATTTTCTTTTCATTGCTTGCATAGTTGAATTATCGGTTGCATCTTCGTGTCGAGTTGCTGGTCTTAGTGTCTAGTTCGTTTAGAGTTTCGAGTTCTGTTCATATTAGTCACGCCACCGCTGCATCATTATCTCTTCCGCTGTCCACCACCCATCCATCAATTTCCACCACGTGCTACCCACCATTCATTGTCATAATAATAGTTGAGATCGTTCACATCTTCACTTGATCCAATCTGCATCTTATCTAGTTTGTTTTGGAAAGAAGGAAAAAAAAAGAAAAAGTGAGAGAAGAAAAAGAAAAAAAAAAGCGTGAGAAAAAAAAAGAGAAGAAAAAAAATTGGATCTATTTAGAATCAATCTCGTACCTGAATTCGGATTGGAATCTGTTTTGCGCACTATTCAGTAAAACAGGTGTATCTTCCTCATACGAAGTCCGTTTTGGCTCCGTGAGTACTCAAATTGAAGCTAGCGACGAGCCGCATCTAAATAGTTGTAGAAGCTAGTTCAATATTTGACACCTCAAAATGGGCTTCTAAATAGGTGTTTTTGCCCTCCGAAGTTCATGAACACAGCTTGTTTCAATTTTTCAGGCGAGTTTTAGAATTCTTTGACTCCTCATATCAATTTGGAATTGAGTGATTCTTTCTGCATTGGAAAGCTTGAGTTAGTAGAAAACTTTTCAAGAGGAAAATTGGAGAGAGAGTTGTTATATATCCTGCTTGGCAGTTGTTTTTCATCATTATCTTCACTGCCGTTGTGATCTTCACTTATATCTTGCTGTCAAGAGCTACTTAGTATCCTTCATTGATGCTAGTTGTGCTACGCCGTGACCTCATTAGTGTTCTAGGCTCGCGTCTCTAGTCCGGTCTAGCCTAGGACCAGCACAGTACCGTCGTTGAATGTTTATTCAACATTGCATCTTTGAATTGATTATTGCTAATCTTTTGCTACCATATATAGCCAACCCAGCTCCACATATTTCTACACCGTGTATATGTACGTTCCCCTGGCAATCGCTTTACACAATCTTCAGAGTTAATTGACACCGCTGGTTGCCTGTCACCACCTGCCGCATGGTAAGAACTTGTAAGATATTGATATTTGCTTTACTGTGAGCACTTTACAACCACACCCTAGTAGTGCATAGGAACATTATTCTTGAATTTTGTTTCTTGTTTCTACTAATCATGACAGGTTCCGGAGAAAGAAGTTCTTGGACGACGAATACATCTTCACCATCACGAGAGTTGGGACAACACACACAAGCACATGGTCAGGTTATCTCTTTACCATCATTTGAGGGTAGATTTAATCCTGCTATTTATCTAGCTTGGGAGTTTGAAGTAGAACAAGTTTTTAGTTACCATGACTTTTCTGAACTTGAGCGAGTACGAGCTGCCACTAGAGCATTTACTGGTTTTGCTTCTGTTTGGTGGAGTGTGCATTGCAAGAAAAACATTGATAACCAACCCACAACTTGGAAAGATTTTAAACATGTAATGAGACAACAATTTTTCCCTCGTTACTATCGTCGTGAATTGCTTCGCAAATTTGAACAATTTAAACAAGGCAATAACACTGTTCATGCTTACTACCAAGAGTTCAAATCTTATATGCGTCATTGTGACATAGAAGAATCTGAGGATGATACAATTAATAGATTTTTTGGTGGTTTGAACCATGATATTCAGGCAAGATTTAGGTATATTCCTCGTTGCATTACTGGTATGTATGTTCGTGCTTGTACCTTTGAGAGACAGTTACAGGAGGATGCATTGGGTGACTACAACAACTACTATTCCAATTCATGCTCACTACCATCGGTTGATTCCTCCACCGTTGCACCTACTAGAGCAGCCACACCTCAGATTATGAGTGCGACATCATCTCAAGTGTATGGTGCATTGTCATTGTCCATACCGACATCAGCTACGTCTTTGCGACAAGGTAACAGCATATGTATTGATGATATAACTTCACATGAGAATGATGCATCCCTAATTAACTTAAATACATCATGTGTTGTGTTACCTGTTGATTTGAGCACGCCACCTATTTTAGAGAATCATGTTACTATGATGAATGCATCATGTGATCAAACAACTGAAATACCAACAATTTTGAGTGCACCCATTGAATTAACTATTGATGCAAAAGAACCAATGTTTAATCATTTTGATATGACCTCTAATCTTGGTGATGATTCTGTGTTGAATGACTTATTGCATGTTTGCTTATTTAAGCATGTTGTAGCATGTAAATTTGATGCAAGTAAGGTTTATTCACCAATGTTGGGATGGTTTAATGATGAACATTGTCAATCTTTTGAAATGAGTAAGAGCTTCACTTATATGTGCAAACTGAGTTGCAATATTTTCATGCCTTCTACTTCTTGTGCTAATTTTTTGGCTTTAGATTTTATGAACTATGCAAGTTACTCATATATTCATGTGTCATATATGCAAAAATCAAGGGAAGTAAAAATGGATGACATATACATATACAACATGTACACCTTGTCTCTTTTGTTAGCCACATTTCAGATTAAGCAACGCCGAGGACGGCTTTATTTTCAAGAAGGGGAGGATGATGAGGACATGACTACCTTGGATATGAACAAAAATATTGCATATATGCATATTTGTCAGGTGATTTCTAGTGCAAACTATTCAATGATCTATTTATGTTATCCAGAACAAAAATACTTCACACACTTTTGTGTTTTGTCTAATTGCAGGTGTATGGGACATTTGTACAATCCACATATGAAGATAAGGAAGAAAGAGATGTTTATTTGCTGTCCAAAAAGTTCTCTCACGTCACTTTTGGCCCAAGAGAAGATAGAGTCCAAGTCTCTCACGTTCTGGATTCAGATTCGGACTGCACAGACATACCTGACTCAAAACGCACACAAGTTTTTCATACGGACTCCGAATTGGGTGATTCTTTTTTTGTTGGAAACTAGATTTCGTGCACTTTCCAACCCAAGTGGAATCACCTTCAAATTCGTCCGGAGCGTTGAGTTGTTGACGAAACAATCTGATGCTGCAGCAGAATCCGAGGCAAACTACAAGTCCAAAGGTGTTACATCACCTCCACTTGGGCCCATTGGCCTTGTACGACCTAGATTTAGTTTTAGGCTGCCTTGAGACGTCCTCCCACCTCCTTGGCCGCCACCCCTTGCTCCTATATAAGTAGATCCATCTAGTAGCTTTTCCTTGGGATTTGTTTAGTTAAAAGTTAGCCATTGCAACTTCGTGTACTTCGTTTGTGTCCAACGACCAGACCAAGACCGCTTACGGATCCCCACCTTGATCAATACTTCATATATACTCGCAATATTCAGATTGCTTTTATCATATTCTTGTTTGTTCTTCGATTGCTTGCAGGAATAGACCTTCGTGGTCAGGTTGATTGTGCTCCGGCGTGATCAATAACCTCTCGGAGTTGGTTTAGCGATTGCTAAGGCGCAACGTCGTGCACGTTTGTAGTCGGATCGTCAAAGTTGTCTCCACCAAATCGATAGTTATCATCTCATCGAAAGATCGGGACACCCCGCCTCTATCAAGTGGTATCAGTTTTCAGGTTGCTCGGTGAGAATTTCCAGTTTTCCTAGATTAGATTTATTTTCTTACCTATTGTCCAAGAAAAAGCCACAAAAAAGAGTTAGATCTATTCATCCTTGGTCCAAGCCAGTCTGAGCCTTTGCAATTTTCTTTTCATTGCTTGCATAGTTGAATTATCGGTTGCATCGTCGTGTCGAGTTGCTGGTCTTAGTGTCTAGTTCGTTTAGAGTTTCGAGTTCTGTTCACATTAGTCACGCCACCGCTGCATCATTATCTCTTCCGCTGTCCACCACCCATCCATCAATTTCCACCACGTGCTACCCACCATTCATTGTCATAATAATAGTTGAGATCGTTCACATCTTCACTTGATCCAATCTGCATCTTAT